>NW_026648480.1:0-59798 GCF_030028045.1 Hippopotamus amphibius kiboko | reverse complement strand
TCTTTTGGTTTTGTCCCCGCCCCCACCCCCCAAGAAAGGTACTGTTGGTTGCTTTGTTGACAGTGGAAAACTGTGTTGCGGTTGCTGTTGGAGTGGTGGGGGTCGTCGTCCTTGTTGCTTTGTTTCCTTTGTGGGCGTTGTTTTCTGTTGGTTTTTTCTGGCTTTGTTTCCTTGTGGATGAAAATGCCTGGTCTTGGTCTGCTCTGTTCAGGCCTCCTGCCCACTTTCCCCATCAGGTTGCTTGTTCTGGGGGGCTGCGTTGCATGAGGCCTTGCTCTGTTTTGGACAGGAACCTCTTATGGGACATGCTTGAGGTTTTCAGATGCGTGTGTGTGTGTACGTGTACACGTGTGTGTGTCTGTACGTATACACGTGTGCATACACGTACATATGTGTGTGCCTTTACGTACTCCTTGAAGGGCCACAGCAGTCCCAGAGCTTGACTTTGACTTTTTGGTAGTTTGGCTTGGTTTGATTTTGGTGGGACGACAGGTCACTGTGAACCTTTGCTGTAAATCTCTCTCTCACACGCACGCACGCACGCACACTCACCACGTTGCATTGTGTAGATGTCCTGGAACGCGGTTTCTTTAGTGGATGGCTGTTGACACGCTGCTCCCCGCCCCCCCGCCCCCGCCCCTGCCCCCGCCGGCCGGTGACTGTGGTCAGTCCGTTTTGAAATCCACGTTCTGACCTCAAGGGCGTGTTCCCCACCCACACACCCATGTGTTCTCTTTGGACTTTGTCGCGGTCTGTGCGGAAATAGATGTTTGTTTCCATTTGTGTGGGGCCAGAGTGTATGTTTACTTTCGTTTCTAGCTTCCGGGCTCTGCGTGTCAGCTTTCCAAAGCCCTTCTCCGTGCCAGAAGGGATGAATTCCTGCGTCGTTCTTGGAGCGCTTGCCTGGTTTCGTTTCGCTGGTCCCCGCCTTCCCTCCCTCCCTCCCTCCCTCCCTCTCACCCTCCGGGGAGCTGGGGATCTCGCTTGTGGCACTGTGGGCGTCTCCGTGGAATTCCCCGCGCCCCCCCCATGGCCTGGAATCGCGTCCCCTTCCAGGCAGCCTCCCGGCAGCATCTTGCCAGCTACCCCCGCCCCCGTGTGCTGCCGGGGATCGGGACGCGCCGTGTCGTGTCGTGTCGTGTCGGGCAGGGAGCTAGCTCCGAGGCGGACCCCTCGGGGCCGCGCGGGACGCCCGCCCCGCTCCGGGAGGAGCTCGGGCGTTTGGGCGGCCCGGCGCTCCAGCGTCCTCGGTGGCCGGCTGGCGACCGGGATCCGGCCCGGGGACGTTCGAGCCGGTTGTCGGGCGCCACCTGGCGGCCGCTTTTATATTGTCCCTTCCCTCCGGAGCTCCGGCGACCTTGTCGAGGGCTGTGACTCAGCCGCCGGGCCCGAAGCAGATTTCCGGGAGGCGAGCCACGCTGGTGCTGGCAGCCCCGGTGGCGCCGAGGCGTAGGCACCTCCTGCTGTCGCCTGAGATTGGGCCTGCAGATCTATGGGGCTGTGACTGCCGCCGCGCTCCCGAGCCGGGGCGGAGGGGCCGCCTGGCCGGGTCGACCAGCATGCGCCCGTGCCCCTCCGGCTGCGGGAACCCATGTCGGGTCGTGCCGCCGCGGTGGGAGAGGAGAGGGTCTGCCGCGCCCGGAGCGCCCGGGACTTGGTGGCCCGGCCTTCTCCTGGGCCGCCCTTGGGAGCGTTCGTTCCCCGACCCCCCCCACCTCCCTTCCCGGTGCCCCCGCGTCCCGCTCCGGAGGTGGGGACCGGCTCGGGCCGAGCGTTGAGGCCGGTGGAGGCCGCCACGGGCTCGGTGGTGGACGCGCGTGCGTCCCAGTCGTCAGATTCTTTCGGACCGATGGTTTTCCGAGCCGGACTCCAGAGGTGAGGACCGGCCTGGGCCGCCAGCGGTGACCCGGAGAGGCTGGCCCGGGCCTGGGTGCGTTGCCCCGTGGGCTCCGGGCGTCTCCCTGGAGAAATGGGTTCAAGTCCCGATGGGTCCGGAGACGTGGACGGACCGGCCCCTGCTCGCGCAGGTGGCCGGCGAGGGTGCACCCGGCCTGTCAGCGTGCCCGCGTGGGTCCCGGTCGTCGGACGCGACTTTGTCTCCCCCCTCCGCCCTCCACCCCGAGTCCGGGCCGGGAGGTGGGGACTGGCGCGAGCCCTACTGGGTGGCCCGGGGAGGGGCTCCCGGGCCCGGGCGTGGTCCCTCATGGGGCCCGCTCATCGGAGGCGGCTCAGAGGGGTGCTGTGTTTCTTTCTTGGAACCAAGTCCTGGCCCGGAGACTCGGATGGACCGGTCCCTGCCCGCGTGGGGGGACCGGGGAGGGCGTCCCCAGCCCGCTCCCTCTCCCCCGTGTCCCCGGCCCACTCTGCCACCCCTCCATCCCCGGGTCGACCAGGTGGCCTCGGGCGCTCCGGGGCAAGTGTGGATGGGGAAGTGTTGGGGGCAGGTGGCCGGACCGAGGTTCCGGGGGCCCCCGTGAACCTCGTGGGTGGGCCCCGCTGTCAGGAGCGATGATTTCTTTCGCCGGAAATGGGGCCTTTTTGCCACCAGATAGGTGCTGACACGGTGTTCTTCTGCGTCTGTCGCCGATAGACGCTGGGGCTCCGGACGCGGGCAGGACTCCGGGCTGGGGGCGGCTGTCTGATGACCGGCTCGGTCCTTGCCACTTGAGCTGCCTGCTTGGGCCTGCGTGCCGGCTCTTGCGTGCGCGTCCGGCTGCCCCGACCTGCGGTGCCGCCTCCGGCCGCTGGCTGAGCCCGAGGGTGGCGGGGCCAGGTGGCGTTGGGTGCTCGACCCTGTGTGCTGCCCCCGCTGCAGGCACCCGGTGGTGAGTGGCCGGCACGACCCCACCCCACAGGCTCTGTGCCCCGTGTCAGGCGTTCTCGTCCTGGGGTGGTTGGCTGCTCTTGCCCGAGAGGAAGGGGCGCCGGTGAGGCGGAAGCGGGGCCTCAGTGTGACGGGTCCTCGCCGTGCCTCCCCTGCGGGCCTCTCCCGCCGTGGCTTTAGGCTGGGTGGGTCAACCGATTGATGTGGTGGTGCCACGCTCCGCCGGGCTGGGCCTAAGCCGTGCCAGACGAGGGACGGACGTTCCTGGGGGACGGGACCGCTCTTCTCGTTCTGTCCGCGGGCTCCTCGCCTCTCTTCCGCCCCGCCTGCCGGGGTGTGCGGAAGGCAGGGGTGCGGCCTCCGGCCCTGAACCCGCGGTCTCCCGCCCCCGCCTCCCAGCGTGGGCGCGGGGACCGGGGTCCTCGGACACAGCAGACGCTCTCGCTTTGCCTCCTTGGCGTACACCTCGCGAGCGGCCCTCCCCGCGGCGGGGAGGGCCGCCCCGCCGCCACGCTGCGCGCCCCCATCGGTGTGCGAGTGTGCCTCGCCTGGCCCTCCGTGGTGCTCCTGGAGCGCTCCAGGTCGTCCCTCAGGTGCCCGAGGCCGAGCGGTGGTGTTGTTCCCCTTTCCCAGCGTGTCCCTCGGGTCTCTGCCACCGTGGCATGTGCCGTGAGCGGCTCTCTCTTGGGGGGGGTCGAGACGGTAAGGGAGGTGCGCCCGCCTGTTCTCCCCCCGGCGGTGGGGTCAGGGGCCGCCTCGTTGTGCTGGTCCTCAGCGGCGTGCCGCGGGGGGCTGAGCTTGGCCAAGCGCACGCCCCGTGTGGCCCCCGCTACGTGGGGGGCTGCGCGCGGGCGTGGGAGCGATCGTGGGGGCCGGGGCCTGTGAGAGAGGGGGCTGTGTCACGCATCTTGGGCGTGCTCCCCCTCGAGGGCCCGAGGGGCGAGCCCGAGGGCAGCAAGCCTACCGAGGTCGTGCCCCGGCCCTGGCCGCGAACGCTCCCGTGGGCCGTGTGCTTACCCATACCGCAGACTCCCTCCCCTCCAGCCGACTGGAGGGGGGTGTAGGCAGCTCACGGAAGCGCCTCTGTGGGCCCGAAGGGGAGGTGATGAGTGGGGCATGACACGCCCATTCTGTCCATTCAACAGAGGGTCAGGGCTACAGCAGACCCCAGAGAGGGACAGCAGACCCCAGAGAGGGACAGCAGCCCGGCCGGCCACTGGGTCTCCATGTCTCAGGCTTCCCGGGGAACCTCCCCCCCTTCTCCCCGCCTCCCCCCACATTCCGCCACCCACCTTGGTGCATTTAGAATGGCTCCAATTGTAAATAGATGCTGGTGGGAAGATTTCTACAGGTTACCTGCAATGGCTGACCTGTCATGCTTGTAACCCTGGGAGAAAACAATTCTCTTTGTCCCCAGAGGCGTCAGACCTCCTCTCTCAGGAACCCCTGAACCCCGGCCACTGGACTTCACTCCACTGCCACGTAGTATGGGTCCTCCAAACGTTCCTGTGACGGTGAGTATGGTTTCCATGTGGGTTGAAGCCTCCCCTTGCTGCAAGCCTTCTGTCCTCACCATGGCATAGAGACGGTTAAAAAAAAATTGTGTTTGCCACTTTGGGTATACCTTCCACAGCCTGCAGTGATCAAGGCACCCACTTCGCTGGGCAAGTCCTATGAGCCTTCACAAAAGCTCTTGCAAACTTCTTGGGACCATCACTTTTCCAGTCACACTCAATCATCAGGCAAGATTGACACAGCCGATGGGAAAACTGGACTCCGAGAAGAAAGAGTGACCTACGTGGGGCTGAATGAACTGAGGGCTAGGATGATAGTGTGTGTATGACTACTTGTCTACAATAGGACTGATTGGGGAAGCCGGGGTGGGGGGCAGGGTGCGGATACCTTAGGAGCTTGGGATGAACATATACACATTCCTATACATAAAGTGGATAATCAACAAGCTCTTACGACTTGGCACAGGAAACTATACTCAATACTTTGTAATAACCTATAAGAGAAAAAAATCTGAAACAGAATCTATCTATATCTATCTATCTATCTATCTATCTATCTATCTATCATCTATCTATCTACCTATCTTTCTATCTAAATCACTGTGCTGTACACCTGAAACTGCACGACATTATAAATGCTTCAATTATTTCAAACAGAAAAGAATCTCCTAACCTGAGTGAGAGAGAGAGAGAGAGAGAGAACAGGACGGATTGTGAAATCTTTTCTTTGCCAGCTACAAGGGAAAATGAAAACAAACAAAACCCAATTTATTTTAAAAGTTGGACATCCATTTGGTGACTTGTACCCTTGTCAGCAAAATGGAATCACTTCTCTTTTTCTCCCTACCTGCTCCGTCCAGAATTCAGAAACTCTCCGTGAGGCTCCTTATTTCTTTGGCAAGAGAGTCACTTGCATGCGTTCCTTAGAGGCCCACGTTACGTTTCCATAAAACGGGAATACACACTTGTGGATATGAGATTCTGGTGCTATTCATTTTCCTTAGGGTGCTGCTTTTAACCTGAAAACCGGACTGGATCCTGAAGTCTTTCAAGTTGCCCCCAATATCGGGCTACAACTCTCTCCATGAATGTTTCCCACTTTCGCCCAGCCCACCCTTTTGACTTGGCATCACTGACAACGAAAACGGCCCTTTGCCTGAAGCCCTACAGACCGAAGCTGGAGGACTTGGTGAAAACTTTAGAGACATGGCCACCACAGCTCCTATGGAAACCATCCTGGTGCCTGTTTCTGTGAGAGCCACTCTGAAAGTCGAACCAAACACCCATCATCACAGCCATTTCAAACTGCTAAAGTTGCTTCCACCCTAACATCTACAAATCTTCTTCACTGACACCACCCCCCACACGCTCCCCCCCCTCCACTGGTTTATAATCGGCCCCTGGCGACTTGGGAAGGAGCGAGCGGTGGAGAAGCAGGCGGGGGCGGGGGCGGGGGCGGGGGCGGGGTGGGGCGGGACCAACAGACAGTAGCCGCTGCCTGCCTGCCTGCCTGCCTGCCGGGCTGAGACCTGAGGGCTGCGGGCCACGCTGGTTTCTGCAACTCAATCCCTTCCAGGAAGCACCTGTGATGACTACTTGGCAGGGAATGGTCAAAGCTGAACTCTCTTGGCCTATTCTGAAAAAGGCCTGAGTCTCAGCTACGACAGATTTTCTGGATTTCTTGGCCCATGCACGGACCCGCACCCTCCCATCCTGTCAGATCCTTTGTACCCACACCTCCCCTGGGAGAGTTCTTTGGCCTCGTCTGGAACATGAACAAGCAAAACCAAACACAGTGTGACATAATGTATTGGTCTTTATTGAAAAGAAACATGCTCCTCTCGCACACCTGAGGGCAGGAAGCAAAGGCAAGTTCTCAGCAGGATGGGGGACAGGGAACCCGAACCGAGGCTGGTCAGCAGTGGCCCCCTGCCCCCCACCGCCCCGCCCCCCGATCCCCGTCTCTCCCAGGCCCACGAGGGGCCTCCCTTCCCCGCCTCTCTCTGTGCCCCTCGTCTCCAGCTCCCCCAGCCCAGCTTCTGCACCCCACCCCCCCATCCCCGGCCCCGGGAAGGGGAGGCATGTCTGTCCCAGCTCCAGTTCTGATATTTCACTTGTGAAACTTCCCTAGGCCCAGGTGCCAGCTTGCCGTCCTGCTGCTTCATGTCCGTCTCTATCAGCCATGCCCAAAGGGCACGTGAAATTATGGACAGCAAATAGCACACCTAGAGGGTGTGTGTGTGGGGGTGGGGTGTGGTGTCCCTTCTCCAGGAAGCAGTGAGGGAACAAAAGGAGGCCTGGGGGAAGGAGTCCTGGGTGCCTATCATCGCGCCCCCGCCCCCCCACCGCCCCGCAGCGCACCATTCGTTTCCATCTCCGCATCTGAAGGACACGTAGTCCTCGTTGAAGCAACTTGATGAGGATTCCCCTCCTAACGACGTGACAGAACCTATGAAGAACTGCACTCCTTGAATCCATAAATGCTAACAGGATCCAAGGAGTTTTCCATCAATGGCCGAAAAAGAAATGGTCCTGAACATAATAACTGCCAAGTATTCCTCTAGACGGAGGCATCATTCACTTTTTCTTTTTTTAACTTATTTTCTTTTTATGTTTTACAATAAACTGTATATATTTAGAGTGTACAATTTGGTACCCCAATCTTCCAATTCATTCCCCCCCAACCCTCCCCACTTTCCCCACTTGGTGTCCATATGTTTGTGCTCTACATCTGTGTCTCTATTTCTGCCTTGCACACCAGTTGATGTGTACCATTTTTCTGCAGTCCACATATATGTGTGAATATACAATATTTGTTTTTCTCTTTCTGACTCACTATCTTTCACTTGTTAACAACAGTAACGACGATGACGCCGACGACAAGGACAAGGATAAGGACCGGAAAAACAACAACAGAGAGAGCACTGGGCGAGTTTTCCACTTCTTAAAGGAAGGAGGCCGTGTTCCCAGGCAGGTTGGCTCAGCTGCACAGTTTCCTCCGGTGACTATTCCTGGGGGCACCGTCGAGGTGATGCACGAAACACACAGGAGGAGGCCTTCTTGAATGTCCTGCCCAGGAAATGGGGACATGATTCCAGCAGTGGCAATGGCTGCCCTTCTCTTTAGGGTGACACACGGGCCTGATGGCACTGGGCAAACCCTCCCCTCCCTCCCTCCCTCCCTCCCTCCCACCTTCCTTCCTTCCTTTCTTCCTTCTTGAGGCTCTTGGCCTCCCCACTTTAAGGAAGAGCCCAGGGCCCAGCAGAAAAGACCTTCTGCTGATCCTTGCCAGGGGGCTCTCATTTTACACACTTGAATAGGATCAGTAGACACCGTCATCCCATGAGAAGCAGACAATATCATCTAAAAGCCTACTTTCCTGGTGTCTCAGCGTGCAGGGCTCCTCCTTCTCAGGGATCTTGCGCTCTGTAGGGATAATTCACATGCTGGGGGAGTAGGTTCCCAATAGCATCTTATGAAATGGATTACAGGATGTCTTCCTTTGAAAAAGATAAAGATTATTTGGGAAAGTTATTCATATGAAGCACATGGATGATATCCTCTCTGATCTATATATTAGAGTTGACCATTGAACAACCAACATGGGGGATTAGGGGGGCCGACCCCACACACACCATTGAGAACCCATGCATAACTTCACAGTCCAAGCTCTGTATCGGGGCTTGCACCTCTGAGTACTCAGCAGCCAGAGATCCTGCAGTGCCATAGTGCACAGCTATGGAAAACATCCCCTTATGAGTCACACACACACACACACGCGTGCGCGCGTGTGCATGCTCGAGCGCAGACATCTCAACTTTGTTACACAAGAGTTAGTGGTGTTCAAATAATCTTAGAAGTGACGACTGCTGTCTGATGAAATCAATGGATCGATCAATCAATCTATGACACTACACTTTGTATTTCCTAGTCTCAAAATGATTTGGAATTTGGCTCCTTAGAAGTTTAGCTTGGTCCTTCAAGGACAGTGTCAGTCAGAGAGAAAATAACATTTCTTCAAATCATGGAAGTGAAATAGTCCTGGACGCTTATGTGAAACATTAACAGAATTTTTCTTCTTTATTTTATAAGATAACTGGAATTAGGAAGAAAATCTCCTCGTGAAAAACCAGGTGCTACCTTTCCTTGACTGACGATCGAAGAGGAGAAAGCATTTTCTGGGCCCATGCAACTTGAGAGAAGTTCTAACTTTTCTGGAAAAGAAAGATTCCCACCCTCCCCTTGCTCGGCCATGCTAGAAACCTTCCCCTGCCCCAAACTCTGACGTGTCCCCTTGTTTGGCCTCACTGTGTGTCGTCCGTGGGCGCGGGAACACACTTGCATTCCGTAACAGGAGAGCCTATGGAGAAAAGATCTCTGGCCACTTTCATGGGATCTGCATTGCTGGCTAGGTAAACCTAAGACATCAAAAGAAGTGCCTTGGAACACATGCTCCTTCCACACTGGTCACCTCATAGGATTCCTAAATGACTCTGGTTCAGCACTCACTCGACTTGGCTGTGTTTCTGTGCTTCCTGACCTAAAGGATCTATCTGGATATGCCACCCGATAGAAGCTGAAATAAATTCACTTTGGATGTGTGTGAATGCCGTTCATACAGAGAGTGGGGACTGCAGGGAGCTCTTGTGGATAAAGAAAAATGGGGGAACACATGTAGGCGACAGCACATAAAGTATAGAAAGATACACGAAGGTTTCCTTCGTTCGCGGGTTGGGAAGGGGGAACGACAGAACATTCCCTGCTTCTACTCCACGCACGCATGCACGCAGGCAGGCAGGCAGGCAGGCAGGCAGGCAGGCACCGGAGTGGGGTGGGGTGGGGGGAGCTGGCTCCTTACCCCACCCACCAGGGACGCGTGCGTGTTTAAAGAGACCAGGAGGAACGTGGTGGCGGTGGCGATGAGGAAGGAGGACCACGTTCAAGGTGTGGATTTGCGGTGAGGGCTACGTGAGGTGACTAAGAACTCGGTGCAGTGAGCGGCCCATACAAGGACAGAAGCGATGGTCCCCTAATGCTTGCAGGGCCTGGCCAGGAGCGTGAACGGGAGCCCATGTCCCCAGGTTGGCATCATGACACTAGTTCATCCCTGTGAAACAGGATGTGTTTTCTGTGTTCTCCTGTCTTGACAAACACACGTCTTTACCTGTGTCTCCGTACAACGACGGTCTCTGCGTGACAGTCGGCAGAACATCCCCAGGGACAATTATCACAGAGACCTGAGGTTCTGCTTGGCTGGCAATGCTTGTGTGAATGCTGCAGTGAGATACAGACAGACAGACAAACAGACAGACAGACAGACACACACACACACACACACACACAAACACACACCCCTACCTATAATTATGTGTATTTAATACGATATCTTTATTGATTTTCTGTCTCAGATGACTAATGATGCTGTCAGCCTCATGATTTTCACACAGGGTTTCTGTGTGTGTCCTACTGTCGGGACAACATAGCCGGTCTGTGTCATGGAAACAGAGACACCGTGGGAGTCACAGGAATGAAGACCTCGTTCTAGGAACTGGACCTTCCAGAGGCCTGGGAGCAGCTGGGCAGGGCAGGGCTGGGCTTGGCTGCGGAGGAGGGGAGGGGAGGGGAGGGGAGGGGAGGGAAGGCTGTGGCTCTCAGTCCTCTGAGTGCCCGGTGGCAGTGGCGGAGGTGGCAGTGCCGATGGAGCTGTCAGCGCCCGCAGGGAAAGGTAGCCACCGATGTGCGGGGCCACAGGGGAGACATGGAGAGACTCGGGGGAAGGCACAGCTGTCCCTCGGTGGATCTGCGGCCAGGCAGCCAGGAGTGGCCTGGGTCACTGTCGTCCAGGGGGCACCAGCTGGGAACACTAGCCAGACGCAGGGCGGCGGGTGTGTGTGTGTGTGTGTGTGGGGATGGACAGCCTTCCACCCTGCACCTCTGTGCCCACCTGTCACCATGTGGGATGGCGACAGCCTGCAGAGAGCCTTGGCTGTGGCTTCACTTCCAATGCCTACATCCCATCCAGCGTTCTCTTTGCACCAGCCCTACCCTGGGGTCGCACGGGGAGGGGGAGACTCAGAAAGGCGGTTCCCAGGCTGCCCCCGCATGGAAGTCACATGAGCCTCCGGACATGGCCGTGCCACGTCAAACACGCGTCTTGAGGTAGGTCAGACTTTCCATTGTGTTACGGTTTGTTTCCTTGGGAGAAGTTGTGTCTCTTAGGCCAGGAGCAACTGGAATTGTCGGTCAAAGTCCTCAGGCAGCCCTTTGACTTGGAGGCCGAGCACAAGTTTGACGCGGTATGTTTCCGGTGACATGGAATTGCAGATGGCCCACGAAGCATGCTCTCGCCAATACTGCCAAGCCTGTGGTCTCACAGGGGACGGTCTCCTCGACCGAGATGTCACCATCTCGGGAATCCGCACCTGGAGCGACACGGTGACCTCAGGACGAGCGCCCTGTCTGTGCGCCCCATCCGGATGCGCATTGACGGGAATGGAGCAGCTCTGGGAATGGTGGACGATGCCAGCTCTTGTTCTTCTGCTCTGCTGCCTGCCGTGCACGGCTGTGGAGAGGGACGAGCCGCTGTGGAGAGGGATGAGCCGAGTCCAGTGTCTCTGAACCCACCCCAAGCAAAGAGGAGCAGGAAAGTGGGTGTGGGCCCTCCCTCGTGTGTGGCCAGGATCCTGTGCGGAGGGAGAGTCCCTGGCCCTCCCGCTGAGAGGAAGGTGCGAGACGTGGATCGGCGGCATCTTTCCTCGGGGCCCCAGAGCTTCTGCGGCTCCGATCTCCCCTCTTCACAGTTCTAGTTGGCGCCCGCCCCAGCACAACCTACCTGAGAGCTTCCCTGGTATCCGGAAGCGATGGCTTTGTGTTTTGAGGACGGAAGGGGAGAAAGAGCTGAGCAAAGCTTTTCCCTGGAACCTGAGTGTCTATGGGTGTGTCTGGCCCATCACCAGCGAGCATGCTGAGTGCCACTTCCTGAGGGCAGGTGCTCTTTAAGGAAAGTATGGCTTCGTATCTTTGTGACACGCAGGCCCTTCTAGAATGTGGAGCGAGTTTCTCAAGAATCCCAGCAGAATCCCAGGTGCTGTGGAGGCTAGGGCCTCAAAGGTCCGGCTCCATCCCCTCTCTCCATCCTGGCCTGGCCTGGCCTGGCTGGGCCCCTAAGGACCCTGCTGGCCTCTAGAGTGGCCCCTGCTTCTCGGTTGGTTTCCATGCTGCTGCTCACAGAGCCATCTTCTCCAAAGGCAGCCGATCGCCGTATTCCTTCCGTGGAGCTCTGGCACGGCTCTCCTTGGCTTGGATGATAGCATGAGAGGACTGACAAGCTGGGTCCTTCCTCCAGGGCTGACCTTTTACAAACTCCGCCTTGAAGAGGAGTAAAGTCAGCATGTCATTCTCACGTGTAAGATGGGACCCGAGGGGCCCGTTCCTAGCTCTACCACTTGGGAAAGTGGGGGACTCTTCCGTCAAGGAAACGGAGAGCTCATACTTGATGGTGCGGTTGTCAGAAGCCTTTTTCTAAGCCTCCCTGGCCCCACTGTGTCAGAAAGACGTGTCCCTCCACCTGCCGGGGACTTGATGAAGGAGAGTCACTCTGGTAGAAGTACCCGAAGCTCGATGACTTCACTGCCGTCTCCCTTTCTCTGGCACGGGCCCGCCCCTGGAGGAGCCCTGTCTTCGCCTAGCCGTGACGGCACCGCTCAGGTGAGCTGGAGACAGGACCCCAATGAGGGCAGGTGGATGGGAGCCTGTTCAAAATGACCTACACACCCAATCTGCCGTAGACATGGTGCACAGATCGTGGACGTGCCTGTGCCCCCGAAGACATCCGTGTGGCCCCGGGCATCCGGCAGCCATCTTCTCCATCTTCTCCTGACCTGTGCTCTCGCTCTTTTCTCCAGAGCACTCGCCTGATGATTCGTGGGGGAATGAAACCCCAGCTGGCAGGAGCCAAATGATCTTCCCAACACAAGGGAAAAGAAGAGGTGGGGTCCCGCATCCCTCCAATGTGTCTGTGCCTAAGAATGAGTTTCTAAGAAATCTCATCCTCCTTTAGCTCCCTTAACTCTCCCCCGCCCCCCCCACCCCCACCCCCGGCGCCCGCCAGCCCGGGCCATAGTATAGTTACTTTCCCAGATTTCCTCCCTCTCCTCAGCAGAACCGAAGAGATTGTAGGTGTTGCCACTTCTCTGAGTCTTTCTTTGCTTTCTTAGGAGGGCTGCCCCATGTCACGTAAAACTTGGAAGACATACACGCGTGAGCATCTCTCCTTGTGATTCTAACCCAGGGAAGAGCATTTAAAAATCGAAAGGAGGCAAACTAGGGTTCAGGCACCCAGAGTTGAGCCGGGTGGCCACTGGGAAGAGAGTTCCAGATGCCTTCCTGTTTGGGGGAGGGGGAAATCTCCCCCTCTGCCCCTCTTGAGTCCTCGTGGCTGGACTCATCCTAACATGGACTCAAGGCAGGCGGATAGAGGAAGCGGGAGCGGGAACACGTGTTCGTTTGTTGTTGTTGTTGTTGTTGTTGTTGTTGTTGTTTTACCTTCTAGCCCTGAGAAGTGGCTGAGGCGGGCAGCTTTTCGACTGTGTAGACCAAGGGACAGTACATGTGTGAGACAGGGATCAGACCGAGAGACTTAGCTTTCGGGTGCGCCCTGAGGGAAGGAAGAATCTAAACAGAGTTTGGGCTTGTGGGGGTCCCTGAAAGAAGTCACAGTGTTTGTCTCCCTAGGCTTCTCGGCCCGAATGAATTCCCTACTTTGGGGATCGGAGCGTCCTCCTAACTCCAGGTGCGGATGCAGGGAGTGCGCCTTTCACCCGAGAGAGAGATGGATGTCTCGCTTTCAGGGAGACACAAAGGAGAGCCCGAGGGTCCCTCTTGTGTTGGCCGCCTTCTTGAGGTCACCGTCACGCCAAATGATCACTGTGCCACGGAGGTGCATTTTGGCGTGGCCTATCCTGGGCTCCACAGCCACCTCCCTGAGAACGGGTATGGTCAGAACCGTAGGAAGCTCAAGGGCGCCGCCAGCCGCTTTCAAAAACGTATCTGTCAGCACCTGCTGGCTGCAACCGCGAGGTTTCCAAGTGCCCTCCGCATATTCTCCCCCTCCCCCGCAACGACCTCATCACTTCCAATCCTGGCGAACAATGTATGGAACCTTTGCTGGGGTTTTCGTTTGTTTCTCTTTTGTGGGGTTTCTCTCTCTCTCTCTCTCTCTCTCTCTCTCTCTCTCTCTCTCTCTCTCTGTCACACGCGCTCTGATGTTCGGGGCCTAATGGGAGAAATGAAATCAAGCGAGGGGTTTTGCCCTCAGGTTGCCTTGGTCTCAGGTTGACTTGTGTGCGCTGAGAAAGACGGCCTTTACTGAAGGCCCTGCACAGACTTTTTGACACCCCCGATCCATGGAATCCTGAAGCTGTGGAACCTAGAAATCTTTCAGTCTCCTTTTGATTTGGAAATCTTCTCCTTGACAGAAAGAAGCCCATTTAAAAGAGAAAAAGAAAAAGTGGAATTGCATGAGCAGATCGGTTTTTAGATCTCAGCCGGGTGGCTGCCCGGTTCTCTGGGGAGAACTGTCTTCATCTTGCAAATCTGTACACACAGCCCACAGTGGCCTGGGATGGAGGCCAGTGGACTGGATTGGGCAGAACCTGAGACCAGAGGAAAGAGAAAAAAAATAAGAAAAATGGTGGTGGTGGTTGGGGGAGGGGGAAGAGGTCTGCTTTGAAAAATAGGAACTGCTGGCAGGGCTCCCTCACCCCCACCCCCCCCACCCCAAAGTAGGACTGTGTATCCAGGCGTAGAAATGATACTGCGCCAAGAAGGCAAGCGCTGTTGAGACTGCTGTTCCTATGATGTTACAAACCGAAAGCGATGCTTTCTGGTCGAGGCTCTCCATGACAATCTACTAAGCAAATCATACGTTGGCTGTTTTGGACGTTCTCTGCAGTTTTCATTGGGAGTGAGGAAGAGCCGTTTGTACATGTTTTGATACAATGTTTTGAATGCTGTGGGACCATGGTATGTTTCCGCCGTGGATGAACAAGGTTGCCTTTTCCAGCTTCCGCTTGCATGGTCATTTCCTGGTCCTGACGACCCCCCCGCCCCAAGTGAGGGAGGCCTGTGTGTCTTTGTGTCCATTTAGAAGGGTTGGTGCTTGATGCCAGCATGATATCCAAATCTTGATTTTGGATTTACCAAACTACTGTTGGGAGTTTGTTTCTTGTCTTAATCTCCCTTAACTCTTGCAGTCACCTGAGTGTCCACTCTTGATCTCGCGTCTCTCTCTGCCTCTGTCTCTCTCGCTCTTTCCTTTTGTTGATTTCTTCAAGGCAAGCCATCTTTTTCCTCCTCCTCCTCCTCCTCCTCCTCCTCCTCCCCCTCCTCCTCCTCCCCCACCACCCTCCTCTTCCTCTTCCTCCTTTCTCTGCCCCCCTCCCCCCTCCCTCCCTCCTCCCCCCGCCCTTTTAAAATTGAAGTCTAACAGACTGACAAGAGTATATTGGTTTTCAGGTGTATACCCTAGCGAGTGGCTATGTTTACACATGACCCAGGGATCTCCGTGATAAGTCTCGTTACTGTCTGTCACCATTCGATGTCATGACAGTAGGATGGACTCTATTCCGCCTGCTGTACATGACATCCTGCGAGTGAGTTGTTTATTTCATAACTAGAAGTGGGCACCGCTTCCTCTCCCTCACCTATTGCACTCGTCTCCCTCTTCCCCCCTCCCTCCCTCCTCTGGCCACCCCCCATTTGTTCCTTTTAGGTGTCGATGAACCTGTTTGCGGTTCCTTCTTTGTGTTCATGTGTGTGTATTGCTGTGCACGTTCTTCACAGACATGATAGTCTTGCGACCTGAGGTATCTTGTGTAGCGCAATGCCCTCTGGGTCTCTCCATGTTTCCGCGGATGGCAAGACCTCATTCCCTTGTAGGGTTGAGTCATAAACGTGCACACGCCTGTGTGTGACTAGGTAGAGACGTATGCACACAGAGAGCGCTATCGGTATGTCCCTAACTATGGCTACATAGGGATAGGTGTGGATACACATACACGTGCGTGTATGTGTCACCCTCACCCCCTCGGTGGGCACGTAGTGGAGTTGCTGGGTCACGTGGTAGTTGTTGGTGCAGTGCTTTCAGGGTCTTCTGTGCTGTTTTCCGTAGTGTCATCTGTTGTCGGGGAGCCATTCTGTCAGGCACCAGGTGATATCTCTGAGTCCTCCAGCATGACATGGTGGTGGTCTCTCTCAGCGTGAAAAATAGGTGTCCCGTCAGGAGCCACTTTCCTCTGCCGTTTGGAACTTGCTGTCGCGATTCCAGATCCTGGGCCTGGCTGTGTATGCTTGTGCAGAGAAATGCCAGCGCTTTTTATCATACCCTCCATTTAAAAAAAAAAATTGTTCTGTATTTGATGGGCTGCATTGGGTCTTTTTTTGCTGTGCGCGGGCTTTCTTTCCGTTGCGGTGAGTGGGGGCTCCCCTTCGTTGTGGTGCGCAGGCTCCTCATTGCCAGTGGCTTCTCTTGGTGCGGAGCACGGGCTCCAGGCACGGGGGCTTCAGGAGTTGCGGCACATGGGCTCAGTCGTTGTGGCTCACGGGCTTCGTTGCTCTGCGGCATGTGGGACCTTCCTGGAGCAGGGATCGAACCCGTGTCCCCTGCAGTGGCGGGCGGATTCTTAAGCAGTGCGCCAGCTAGGCAGCCCCAGTTGTTTCTTGTATTTCAGGGAAAGGTTTCCTTTGGCTTTTGGTTTTGTCCCCGCCCCCACCCCCCAAGAAAGGTACTGTTGGTTGCTTTGTTGACAGTGGAAAACTGTGTTGCGGTTGCTGTTGGAGTGGTGGGGGTCGTCGTCCTTGTTGCTTTGTTTCCTTTGTGGGCGTTGTTTTCTGTTGGTTTTTTCTGGCTTTGTTTCCTTGTGGATGAAAATGCCTGGTCTTGGTCTGCTCTGTTCAGGCCTCCTGCCCACTTTCCCCATCAGGTTGCTTGTTCTGGGGGGCTGCGTTGCATGAGGCCTTGCTCTGTTTTGGACAGGAACCTCTTATGGGACATGCTTGAGGTTTTCAGATGCGTGTGTGTGTGTACGTGTACACGTGTGTGTGTCTGTACGTGTACACGTGTGCATACACGTACATATGTGTGTGCCTTTACGTACTCCTTGAAGGGCCACAGCAGTCCCAGAGCTTGACTTTGACTTTTTGGTAGTTTGGCTTGGTTTGATTTTGGTGGGACGACAGGTCACTGTGAACCTTTGCTGTAAATCTCTCTCTCACACGCACGCACGCACGCACACTCACCACGTTGCATTGTGTAGATGTCCTGGAACGCGGTTTCTTTAGTGGATGGCTGTTGACACGCTGCTCCCCGCCCCCCCGCCCCCGCCCCTGCCCCCGCCGGCCGGTGACTGTGGTCAGTCCGTTTTGAAATCCACGTTCTGACCTCAAGGGCGTGTTCCCCACCCACACACCCATGTGTTCTCTTTGGACTTTGTCGCGGTCTGTGCGGAAATAGATGTTTGTTTCCATTTGTGTGGGGCCAGAGTGTATGTTTACTTTCGTTTCTAGCTTCCGGGCTCTGCGTGTCAGCTTTCCAAAGCCCTTCTCCGTGCCAGAAGGGATGAATTCCTGCGTCGTTCTTGGAGCGCTTGCCTGGTTTCGTTTCGCTGGTCCCCGCCTTCCCTCCCTCCCTCCCTCCCTCCCTCTCACCCTCCGGGGAGCTGGGGATCTCGCTTGTGGCACTGTGGGCGTCTCCGTGGAATTCCCCGCGCCCCCCCATGGCCTGGAATCGCGTCCCCTTCCAGGCAGCCTCCCGGCGGCATCTTGCCAGCTACCCCCGCCCCCGTGTGCTGCCGGGGATCGGGACGCGCCGTGTCGTGTCGTGTCGTGTCGGGCAGGGAGCTAGCTCCGAGGCGGACCCCTCGGGGCCGCGCGGGACGCCCGCCCCGCTCCGGGAGGAGCTCGGGCGTTTGGGCGGCCCGGCGCTCCAGCGTCCTCGGTGGCCGGCTGGCGACCGGGATCCGGCCCGGGGACGTTCGAGCCGGTTGTCGGGCGCCACCTGGCGGCCGCTTTTATATTGTCCCTTCCCTCCGGAGCTCCGGCGACCTTGTCGAGGGCTGTGACTCAGCCGCCGGGCCCGAAGCAGATTTCCGGGAGGCGAGCCACGCTGGTGCTGGCAGCCCCGGTGGCGCCGAGGCGTAGGCACCTCCTGCTGTCGCCTGAGATTGGGCCTGCAGATCTATGGGGCTGTGACTGCCGCCGCGCTCCCGAGCCGGGGCGGAGGGGCCGCCTGGCCGGGTCGACCAGCATGCGCCCGTGCCCCTCCGGCTGCGGGAACCCATGTCGGGTCGTGCCGCCGCGGTGGGAGAGGAGAGGGTCTGCCGCGCCCGGAGCGCCCGGGACTTGGTGGCCCGGCCTTCTCCTGGGCCGCCCTTGGGAGCGTTCGTTCCCCGACCCCCCCCACCTCCCTTCCCGGTGCCCCCGCGTCCCGCTCCGGAGGTGGGGACCGGCTCGGGCCGAGCGTTGAGGCCGGTGGAGGCCGCCACGGGCTCGGTGGTGGACGCGCGTGCGTCCCAGTCGTCAGATTCTTTCGGACCGATGGTTTTCCGAGCCGGACTCCAGAGGTGAGGACCGGCCTGGGCTGCCAGCGGTGACCCGGAGAGGCTGGCCCGGGCCTGGGTGCGTTGCCCCGTGGGCTCCGGGCGTCTCCCTGGAGAAATGGGTTCAAGTCCCGATGGGTCCGGAGACGTGGACGGACCGGCCCCTGCTCGCGCAGGTGGCCGGCGAGGGTGCACCCGGCCTGTCAGCGTGCCCGCGTGGGTCCCGGTCGTCGGACGCGACTTTGTCTCCCCCCTCCGCCCTCCACCCCGAGTCCGGGCCGGGAGGTGGGGACTGGTGCGAGCCCTACTGGGTGGCCCGGGGAGGGGCTCCCGGGCCCGGGCGTGGTCCCTCATGGGGCCCGCTCATCGGAGGCGGCTCAGAGGGGTGCTGTGTTTCTTTCTTGGAACCAAGTCCTGGCCCGGAGACTCGGATGGACCGGTCCCTGCCCGCGTGGGGGGACCGGGGAGGGCGTCCCCAGCCCGCTCCCTCTCCCCCGTGTCCCCGGCCCACTCTGCCACCCCTCCATCCCCGGGTCGACCAGGTGGCCTCGGGCGCTCCGGGGCAAGTGTGGATGGGGAAGTGTTGGGGGCAGGTGGCCGGACCGAGGTTCCGGGGGCCCCCGTGAACCTCGTGGGTGGGCCCCGCTGTCAGGAGCGATGATTTCTTCCGCCGGAAATGGGGCCTTTTTGCCACCAGATAGGTGCTGACACGGTGTTCTTCTGCGTCTGTCGCCGATAGACGCTGGGGCTCCGGACGCGGGCAGGACTCCGGGCTGGGGGCGGCTGTCTGATGACCGGCTCGGTCCTTGCCACTTGAGCTGCCTGCTTGGGCCTGCGTGCCGGCTCTTGCGTGCGCGTCCGGCTGCCCCGACCTGCGGTGCCGCCTCCGGCCGCTGGCTGAGCCCGAGGGTGGCGGGGCCAGGTGGCGTTGGGTGCTCGACCCTGTGTGCTGCCCCCGCTGCAGGCACCCGGTGGTGAGTGGCCGGCACGACCCCACCCCACAGGCTCTGTGCCCCGTGTCAGGCGTTCTCGTCCTGGGGTGGTTGGCTGCTCTTGCCCGAGAGGAAGGGGTGCCGGTGAGGCGGAAGCGGGCCTCAGTGTGACGGGTCCTCGCCGTGCCTCCCCTGCGGGCCTCTCCCGCCGTGGCTTTAGGCTGGGTGGGTCAACCGATTGATGTGGTGGTGCCACGCTCCGCCGGGCTGGGCCTAAGCCGTGCCAGACGAGGGACGGACGTTCCTGGGGGACGGGACCGCTCTTCTCGTTCTGTCCGCGGGCTCCTCGCCTCTCTTCCGCCCCGCCTGCCGGGGTGTGCGGAAGGCAGGGGTGCGGCCTCCGGCCCTGAACCCGCGGTCTCCCGCCCCCGCCTCCCAGCGTGGGCGCGGGGACCGGGGTCCTCGGACACAGCAGACGCTCTCGCTTTGCCTCCTTGGCGTACACCTCGCGAGCGGCCCTCCCCGCGGCGGGGAGGGCCGCCCCGCCGCCACGCTGCGCGCCCCCATCGGTGTGCGAGTGTGCCTCGCCTGGCCCTCCGTGGTGCTCCTGGAGCGCTCCAGGTCGTCCCTCAGGTGCCCGAGGCCGAGCGGTGGTGTTGTTCCCCTTTCCCAGCGTGTCCCTCGGGTCTCTGCCACCGTGGCATGTGCCGTGAGCGGCTCTCTCTTGGGGGGGGTCGAGACGGTAAGGGAGGTGCGCCCGCCTGTTCCCCCCCCGGCGGTGGGGTCAGGGGCCGCCTCGTTGTGCTGGTCCTCAGCGGCGTGCCGCGGGGGGCTGAGCTTGGCCAAGCGCACGCCCCGTGTGGCCCCCGCTACGTGGGGGGCTGCGCGCGGGCGTGGGAGCGATCGTGGGGGCCGGGGCCTGTGAGAGAGGGGGCTGTGTCACGCATCTTGGGCGTGCTCCCCCTCGAGGGCCCGAGGGGCGAGCCCGAGGGCAGCAAGCCTACCGAGGTCGTGCCCCGGCCCTGGCCGCGAACGCTCCCGTGGGCCGTGTGCTTACCCATACCGCAGACTCCCTCCCCTCCAGCCGACTGGAGGGGGGTGTAGGCAGCTCACGGAAGCGCCTCTGTGGGCCCGAAGGGGAGGTGATGAGTGGGGCATGACACGCCCATTCTGTCCATTCAACAGAGGGTCAGGGCTACAGCAGACCCCAGAGAGGGACAGCAGACCCCAGAGAGGGACAGCAGCCCGGCCGGCCACTGGGTCTCCATGTCTCAGGCTTCCCGGGGAACCTCCCCCCCTTCTCCCCGCCTCCCCCCACATTCCGCCACCCACCTTGGTGCATTTAGAATGGCTCCAATTGTAAATAGATGCTGGTGGGAAGATTTCTACAGGTTACCTGCAATGGCTGACCTGTCATGCTTGTAACCCTGGGAGAAAACAATTCTCTTTGTCCCCAGAGGCGTCAGACCTCCTCTCTCAGGAACCCCTGAACCCCGGCCACTGGACTTCACTCCACTGCCACGTAGTATGGGTCCTCCAAACGTTCCTGTGACGGTGAGTATGGTTTCCATGTGGGTTGAAGCCTCCCCTTGCTGCAAGCCTTCTGTCCTCACCATGGCATAGAGACGGTTAAAAAAAAATTGTGTTTGCCACTTTGGGTATACCTTCCACAGCCTGCAGTGATCAAGGCACCCACTTCGCTGGGCAAGTCCTATGAGCCTTCACAAAAGCTCTTGCAAACTTCTTGGGACCATCACTTTTCCAGTCACACTCAATCATCAGGCAAGATTGACACAGCCGATGGGAAAACTGGACTCCGAGAAGAAAGAGTGACCTACGTGGGGCTGAATGAACTGAGGGCTAGGATGATAGTGTGTGTATGACTACTTGTCTACAATAGGACTGATTGGGGAAGCCGGGGTGGGGGGCAGGGTGCGGATACCTTAGGAGCTTGGGATGAACATATACACATTCCTATACATAAAGTGGATAATCAACAAGCTCTTACGACTTGGCACAGGAAACTATACTCAATACTTTGTAATAACCTATAAGAGAAAAAAATCTGAAACAGAATCTATCTATATCTATCTATCTATCTATCTATCTATCTATCATCTATCTATCTACCTATCTTTCTATCTAAATCACTGTGCTGTACACCTGAAACTGCACGACATTATAAATGCTTCAATTATTTCAAACAGAAAAGAATCTCCTAACCTGAGTGAGAGAGAGAGAGAGAGAGAGAACAGGACGGATTGTGAAATCTTTTCTTTGCCAGCTACAAGGGAAAATGAAAACAAACAAAACCCAATTTATTTTAAAAGTTGGACATCCATTTGGTGACTTGTACCCTTGTCAGCAAAATGGAATCACTTCTCTTTTTCTCCCTACCTGCTCCGTCCAGAATTCAGAAACTCTCCGTGAGGCTCCTTATTTCTTTGGCAAGAGAGTCACTTGCATGCGTTCCTTAGAGGCCCACGTTACGTTTCCATAAAACGGGAATACACACTTGTGGATATGAGATTCTGGTGCTATTCATTTTCCTTAGGGTGCTGCTTTTAACCTGAAAACCGGACTGGATCCTGAAGTCTTTCAAGTTGCCCCCAATATCGGGCTACAACTCTCTCCATGAATGTTTCCCACTTTCGCCCAGCCCACCCTTTTGACTTGGCATCACTGACAACGAAAACGGCCCTTTGCCTGAAGCCCTACAGACCGAAGCTGGAGGACTTGGTGAAAACTTTAGAGACATGGCCACCACAGCTCCTATGGAAACCATCCTGGTGCCTGTTTCTGTGAGAGCCACTCTGAAAGTCGAACCAAACACCCATCATCACAGCCATTTCAAACTGCTAAAGTTGCTTCCACCCTAACATCTACAAATCTTCTTCACTGACACCACCCCCCACACGCTCCCCCCCCTCCACTGGTTTATAATCGGCCCCTGGCGACTTGGGAAGGAGCGAGCGGTGGAGAAGCAGGCGGGGGCGGGGGCGGGGGCGGGGGCGGGGTGGGGCGGGACCAACAGACAGTAGCCGCTGCCTGCCTGCCTGCCTGCCTGCCGGGCTGAGACCTGAGGGCTGCGGGCCACGCTGGTTTCTGCAACTCAATCCCTTCCAGGAAGCACCTGTGATGACTACTTGGCAGGGAATGGTCAAAGCTGAACTCTCTTGGCCTATTTCTGAAAAAGGCCTGAGTCTCAGCTACGACAGATTTTCTGGATTTCTTGGCCCATGCACGGACCCGCACCCTCCCATCCTGTCAGATCCTTTGTACCCACACCTCCCCTGGGAGAGTTCTTTGGCCTCGTCTGGAACATGAACAAGCAAAACCAAACACAGTGTGACATAATGTATTGGTCTTTATTGAAAAGAAACATGCTCCTCTCGCACACCTGAGGGCAGGAAGCAAAGGCAAGTTCTCAGCAGGATGGGGGACAGGGAACCCGAACCGAGGCTGGTCAGCAGTGGCCCCCTGCCCCCCACCGCCCCGCCCCCCGATCCCCGTCTCTCCCAGGCCCACGAGGGGCCTCCCTTCCCCGCCTCTCTCTGTGCCCCTCGTCTCCAGCTCCCCCAGCCCAGCTTCTGCACCCCACCCCCCCATCCCCGGCCCCGGGAAGGGGAGGCATGTCTGTCCCAGCTCCAGTTCTGATATTTCACTTGTGAAACTTCCCTAGGCCCAGGTGCCAGCTTGCCGTCCTGCTGCTTCATGTCCGTCTCTATCAGCCATGCCCAAAGGGCACGTGAAATTATGGACAGCAAATAGCACACCTAGAGGGTGTGTGTGTGGGGGTGGGGTGTGGTGTCCCTTCTCCAGGAAGCAGTGAGGGAACAAAAGGAGGCCTGGGGGAAGGAGTCCTGGGTGCCTATCATCGCGCCCCCGCCCCCCCACCGCCCCGCAGCGCACCATTCGTTTCCATCTCCGCATCTGAAGGACACGTAGTCCTCGTTGAAGCAACTTGATGAGGATTCCCCTCCTAACGACGTGACAGAACCTATGAAGAACTGCACTCCTTGAATCCATAAATGCTAACAGGATCCAAGGAGTTTTCCATCAATGGCCGAAAAAGAAATGGTCCTGAACATAATAACTGCCAAGTATTCCTCTAGACGGAGGCATCATTCACTTTTTCTTTTTTTAACTTATTTTCTTTTTATGTTTTACAATAAACTGTATATATTTAGAGTGTACAATTTGGTACCCCAATCTTCCAATTCATTCCCCCCCAACCCTCCCCACTTTCCCCACTTGGTGTCCATATGTTTGTGCTCTACATCTGTGTCTCTATTTCTGCCTTGCACACCAGTTGATGTGTACCATTTTTCTGCAGTCCACATATATGTGTGAATATACAATATTTGTTTTTCTCTTTCTGACTCACTATCTTTCACTTGTTAACAACAGTAACGACGATGACGCCGACGACAAGGACAAGGATAAGGACCGGAAAAACAACAACAGAGAGAGCACTGGGCGAGTTTTCCACTTCTTAAAGGAAGGAGGCCGTGTTCCCAGGCAGGTTGGCTCAGCTGCACAGTTTCCTCCGGTGACTATTCCTGGGGGCACCGTCGAGGTGATGCACGAAACACACAGGAGGAGGCCTTCTTGAATGTCCTGCCCAGGAAATGGGGACATGATTCCAGCAGTGGCAATGGCTGCCCTTCTCTTTAGGGTGACACACGGGCCTGATGGCACTGGGCAAACCCTCCCCTCCCTCCCTCCCTCCCTCCCTCCCACCTTCCTTCCTTCCTTTCTTCCTTCTTGAGGCTCTTGGCCTCCCCACTTTAAGGAAGAGCCCAGGGCCCAGCAGAAAAGACCTTCTGCTGATCCTTGCCAGGGGGCTCTCATTTTACACACTTGAATAGGATCAGTAGACACCGTCATCCCATGAGAAGCAGACAATATCATCTAAAAGCCTACTTTCCTGGTGTCTCAGCGTGCAGGGCTCCTCCTTCTCAGGGATCTTGCGCTCTGTAGGGATAATTCACATGCTGGGGGAGTAGGTTCCCAATAGCATCTTATGAAATGGATTACAGGATGTCTTCCTTTGAAAAAGATAAAGATTATTTGGGAAAGTTATTCATATGAAGCACATGGATGATATCCTCTCTGATCTATATATTAGAGTTGACCATTGAACAACCAACATGGGGGATTAGGGGGGCCGACCCCACACACACCATTGAGAACCCATGCATAACTTCACAGTCCAAGCTCTGTATCGGGGCTTGCACCTCTGAGTACTCAGCAACCAGAGATCCTGCAGTGCCATAGTGCACAGCTATGGAAAACATCCCCTTATGAGTCACACACACACACACACGTGTGCGCGCGTGTGCGTGCTCGAGCGCAGACATCTCAACTTTGTTACACAAGAGTTAGTGGTGTTCGAATAATCTTAGAAGTGACGACTGCTGTCTGATGAAATCAATGGATCGATCAATCAATCTATGACACTACACTTTGTATTTCCTAGTCTCAAAATGATTTGGAATTTGGCTCCTTAGAAGTTTAGCTTGGTCCTTCAAGGACAGTGTCAGTCAGAGAGAAAATAACATTTCTTCAAATCATGGAAGTGAAATAGTCCTGGACGCTTATGTGAAACATTAACAGAATTTTTCTTCTTTATTTTATAAGATAACTGGAATTAGGAAGAAAATCTCCTCGTGAAAAACCAGGTGCTACCTTTCCTTGACTGACGATCGAAGAGGAGAAAGCATTTTCTGGGCCCATGCAACTTGAGAGAAGTTCTAACTTTTCTGGAAAAGAAAGATTCCCACCCTCCCCTTGCTCGGCCATGCTAGAAACCTTCCCCTGCCCCAAACTCTGACGTGTCCCCTTGTTTGGCCTCACTGTGTGTCGTCCGTGGGCGCGGGAACACACTTGCATTCCGTAACAGGAGAGCCTATGGAGAAAAGATCTCTGGCCACTTTCATGGGATCTGCATTGCTGGCTAGGTAAACCTAAGACATCAAAAGAAGTGCCTTGGAACACATGCTCCTTCCACACTGGTCACCTCATAGGATTCCTAAATGACTCTGGTTCAGCACTCACTCGACTTGGCTGTGTTTCTGTGCTTCCTGACCTAAAGGATCTATCTGGATATGCCACCCGATAGAAGCTGAAATAAATTCACTTTGGATGTGTGTGAATGCCGTTCATACAGAGAGTGGGGACTGCAGGGAGCTCTTGTGGATAAAGAAAAATGGGGGAACACATGTAGGCGACAGCCCATAAAGTATAGAAAGATACACGAAGGTTTCCTTCGTTCGCGGGTTGGGAAGGGGGAACGACAGAACATTCCCTGCTTCTACTCCACGCACGCATGCACGCAGGCAGGCAGGCAGGCAGGCAGGCAGGCAGGCACCGGAGTGGGGTGGGGTGGGGGGAGCTGGCTCCTTACCCCACCCACCAGGGACGCGTGCGTGTTTAAAGAGACCAGGAGGAACGTGGTGGCGGTGGCGATGAGGAAGGAGGACCACGTTCAAGGTGTGGATTTGCGGTGAGGGCTACGTGAGGTGACTAAGAACTCGGTGCAGTGAGCGGCCCATACAAGGACAGAAGCGATGGTCCCCTAATGCTTGCAGGGCCTGGCCAGGAGCGTGAACGGGAGCCCATGTCCCCAGGTTGGCATCATGACACTAGTTCATCCCTGTGAAACAGGATGTGTTTTCTGTGTTCTCCTGTCTTGACAAACACACGTCTTTACCTGTGTCTCCGTACAACGACGGTCTCTGCGTGACAGTCGGCAGAACATCCCCAGGGACAATTATCACAGAGACCTGAGGTTCTGCTTGGCTGGCAATGCTTGTGTGAATGCTGCAGTGAGATACAGACAGACAGACAAACAGACAGACAGACAGACACACACACACACACACACACACAAACACACACCCCTACCTATAATTATGTGTATTTAATACGATATCTTTATTGATTTTCTGTCTCAGATGACTAATGATGCTGTCAGCCTCATGATTTTCACACAGGGTTTCTGTGTGTGTCCTACTGTCGGGACAACATAGCCGGTCTGTGTCATGGAAACAGAGACACCGTGGGAGTCACAGGAATGAAGACCTCGTTCTAGGAACTGGACCTTCCAGAGGCCTGGGAGCAGCTGGGCAGGGCAGGGCTGGGCTTGGCTGCGGAGGAGGGGAGGGGAGGGGAGGGGAGGGGAGGGAAGGCTGTGGCTCTCAGTCCTCTGAGTGCCCGGTGGCAGTGGCGGAGGTGGCAGTGCCGATGGAGCTGTCAGCGCCCGCAGGGAAAGGTAGCCACCGATGTGCGGGGCCACAGGGGAGACATGGAGAGACTCGGGGGAAGGCACAGCTGTCCCTCGGTGGATCTGCGGCCAGGCAGCCAGGAGTGGCCTGGGTCACTGTCGTCCAGGGGGCACCAGCTGGGAACACTAGCCAGACGCAGGGCGGCGGGTGTGTGTGTGTGTGTGTGTGTGGGGATGGACAGCCTTCCACCCTGCACCTCTGTGCCCACCTGTCACCATGTGGGATGGCGACAGCCTGCAGAGAGCCTTGGCTGTGGCTTCACTTCCAATGCCTACATCCCATCCAGCGTTCTCTTTGCACCAGCCCTACCCTGGGGTCGCACGGGGAGGGGGAGACTCAGAAAGGCGGTTCCCAGGCTGCCCCCGCATGGAAGTCACATGAGCCTCCGGACATGGCCGTGCCACGTCAAACACGCGTCTTGAGGTAGGTCAGACTTTCCATTGTGTTACGGTTTGTTTCCTTGGGAGAAGTTGTGTCTCTTAGGCCAGGAGCAACTGGAATTGTCGGTCAAAGTCCTCAGGCAGCCCTTTGACTTGGAGGCCGAGCACAAGTTTGACACGGTATGTTTCCGGTGACATGGAATTGCAGATGGCCCACGAAGCATGCTCTCGCCAATACTGCCAAGCCTGTGGTCTCACAGGGGACGGTCTCCTCGACCGAGATGTCACCATCTCGGGAATCCGCACCTGGAGCGACACGGTGACCTCAGGACGAGCGCCCTGTCTGTGCGCCCCATCCGGATGCGCATTGACGGGAATGGAGCAGCTCTGGGAATGGTGGACGATGCCAGCTCTTGTTCTTCTGCTCTGCTGCCTGCCGTGCACGGCTGTGGAGAGGGACGAGCCGCTGTGGAGAGGGATGAGCCGAGTCCAGTGTCTCTGAACCCACCCCAAGCAAAGAGGAGCAGGAAAGTGGGTGTGGGCCCTCCCTCGTGTGTGGCCAGGATCCTGTGCGGAGGGAGAGTCCCTGGCCCTCCCGCTGAGAGGAAGGTGCGAGACGTGGATCGGCGGCATCTTTCCTCGGGGCCCCAGAGCTTCTGCGGCTCCGATCTCCCCTCTTCACAGTTCTAGTTGGCGCCCGCCCCAGCACAACCTACCTGAGAGCTTCCCTGGTATCCGGAAGCGATGGCTTTGTGTTTTGAGGACGGAAGGGGAGAAAGAGCTGAGCAAAGCTTTTCCCTGGAACCTGAGTGTCTATGGGTGTGTCTGGCCCATCACCAGCGAGCATGCTGAGTGCCACTTCCTGAGGGCAGGTGCTCTTTAAGGAAAGTATGGCTTCGTATCTTTGTGACACGCAGGCCCTTCTAGAATGTGGAGCGAGTTTCTCAAGAATCCCAGCAGAATCCCAGGTGCTGTGGAGGCTAGGGCCTCAAAGGTCCGGCTCCATCCCCTCTCTCCATCCTGGCCTGGCCTGGCCTGGCTGGGCCCCTAAGGACCCTGCTGGCCTCTAGAGTGGCCCCTGCTTCTCGGTTGGTTTCCATGCTGCTGCTCACAGAGCCATCTTCTCCAAAGGCAGCCGATCGCCGTATTCCTTCCGTGGAGCTCTGGCACGGCTCTCCTTGGCTTGGATGATAGCATGAGAGGACTGACAAGCTGGGTCCTTCCTCCAGGGCTGACCTTTTACAAACTCCGCCTTGAAGAGGAGTAAAGTCAGCATGTCATTCTCACGTGTAAGATGGGACCCGAGGGGCCCGTTCCTAGCTCTACCACTTGGGAAAGTGGGGGACTCTTCCGTCAAGGAAACGGAGAGCTCATACTTGATGGTGCGGTTGTCAGAAGCCTTTTTCTAAGCCTCCCCTGGCCCCACTGTGTCAGAAAGACGTGTCCCTCCACCTGCCGGGGACTTGATGAAGGAGAGTCACTCTGGTAGAAGTACCCGAAGCTCGATGACTTCACTGCCGTCTCCCTTTCTCTGGCACGGGCCCGCCCCTGGAGGAGCCCTGTCTTCGCCTAGCCGTGACGGCACCGCTCAGGTGAGCTGGAGACAGGACCCCAATGAGGGCAGGTGGATGGGAGCCTGTTCAAAATGACCTACACACCCAATCTGCCGTAGACATGGTGCACAGATCGTGGACGTGCCTGTGCCCCCGAAGACATCCGTGTGGCCCCGGGCATCCGGCAGCCATCTTCTCCATCTTCTCCTGACCTGTGCTCTCGCTCTTTTCTCCAGAGCACTCGCCTGATGATTCGTGGGGAATGAAACCCCAGCTGGCAGGAGCCAAATGATCTTCCCAACACAAGGGAAAAGAAGAGGTGGGGTCCCGCATCCCTCCAATGTGTCTGTGCCTAAGAATGAGTTTCTAAGAAATCTCATCCTCCTTTAGCTCCCTTAACTCTCCCCCGCCCCCCCCACCCCCACCCCCGGCGCCCGCCAGCCCGGGCCATAGTATAGTTACTTTCCCAGATTTCCTCCCTCTCCTCAGCAGAACCGAAGAGATTGTAGGTGTTGCCACTTCTCTGAGTCTTTCTTTGCTTTCTTAGGAGGGCTGCCCCATGTCACGTAAAACTTGGAAGACATACACGCGTGAGCATCTCTCCTTGTGATTCTAACCCAGGGAAGAGCATTTAAAAATCGAAAGGAGGCAAACTAGGGTTCAGGCACCCAGAGTTGAGCCGGGTGGCCACTGGGAAGAGAGTTCCAGATGCCTTCCTGTTTGGGGGAGGGGGAAATCTCCCCCTCTGCCCCTCTTGAGTCCTCGTGGCTGGACTCATCCTAACATGGACTCAAGGCAGGCGGATAGAGGAAGCGGGAGCGGGAACACGTGTTCGTTTGTTGTTGTTGTTGTTGTTGTTGTTGTTGTTGTTTTACCTTCTAGCCCTGAGAAGTGGCTGAGGCGGGCAGCTTTTCGACTGTGTAGACCAAGGGACAGTACATGTGTGAGACAGGGATCAGACCGAGAGACTTAGCTTTCGGGTGCGCCCTGAGGGAAGGAAGAATCTAAACAGAGTTTGGGCTTGTGGGGGTCCCTGAAAGAAGTCACAGTGTTTGTCTCCCTAGGCTTCTCGGCCCGAATGAATTCCCTACTTTGGGGATCGGAGCGTCCTCCTAACTCCAGGTGCGGATGCAGGGAGTGCGCCTTTCACCCGAGAGAGAGATGGATGTCTCGCTTTCAGGGAGACACAAAGGAGAGCCCGAGGGTCCCTCTTGTGTTGGCCGCCTTCTTGAGGTCACCGTCACGCCAAATGATCACTGTGCCACGGAGGTGCATTTTGGCGTGGCCTATCCTGGGCTCCACAGCCACCTCCCTGAGAACGGGTATGGTCAGAACCGTAGGAAGCTCAAGGGCGCCGCCAGCCGCTTTCAAAAACGTATCTGTCAGCACCTGCTGGCTGCAACCGCGAGGTTTCCAAGTGCCCTCCGCATATTCTCCCCCTCCCCCGCAACGACCTCATCACTTCCAATCCTGGCGAACAATGTATGGAACCTTTGCTGGGGTTTTCGTTTGTTTCTCTTTTGTGGGGTTTCTCTCTCTCTCTCTCTCTCTCTCTCTCTCTCTCTCTCTCTCTCTCTGTCACACGCGCTCTGATGTTCGGGGCCTAATGGGAGAAATGAAATCAAGCGAGGGGTTTTGCCCTCAGGTTGCCTTGGTCTCAGGTTGACTTGTGTGCGCTGAGAAAGACGGCCTTTACTGAAGGCCCTGCACAGACTTTTTGACACCCCCGATCCATGGAATCCTGAAGCTGTGGAACCTAGAAATCTTTCAGTCTCCTTTTGATTTGGAAATCTTCTCCTTGACAGAAAGAAGCCCATTTAAAAGAGAAAAAGAAAAAGTGGAATTGCATGAGCAGATCGGTTTTTAGATCTCAGCCGGGTGGCTGCCCGGTTCTCTGGGGAGAACTGTCTTCATCTTGCAAATCTGTACACACAGCCCACAGTGGCCTGGGATGGAGGCCAGTGGACTGGATTGGGCAGAACCTGAGACCAGAGGAAAGAGAAAAAAAATAAGAAAAATGGTGGTGGTGGTTGGGGGAGGGGGAAGAGGTCTGCTTTGAAAAATAGGAACTGCTGGCAGGGCTCCCTCACCCCCACCCCCCCCACCCCAAAGTAGGACTGTGTATCCAGGCGTAGAAATGATACTGCGCCAAGAAGGCAAGCGCTGTTGAGACTGCTGTTCCTATGATGTTACAAACCGAAAGCGATGCTTTCTGGTCGAGGCTCTCCATGACAATCTACTAAGCAAATCATACGTTGGCTGTTTTGGACGTTCTCTGCAGTTTTCATTGGGAGTGAGGAAGAGCCGTTTGTACATGTTTTGATACAATGTTTTGAATGCTGTGGGACCATGGTATGTTTCCGCCGTGGATGAACAAGGTTGCCTTTTCCAGCTTCCGCTTGCATGGTCATTTCCTGGTCCTGACGACCCCCCCGCCCCAAGTGAGGGAGGCCTGTGTGTCTTTGTGTCCATTTAGAAGGGTTGGTGCTTGATGCCAGCATGATATCCAAATCTTGATTTTGGATTTACCAAACTACTGTTGGGAGTTTGTTTCTTGTCTTAATCTCCCTTAACTCTTGCAGTCACCTGAGTGTCCACTCTTGATCTCGCGTCTCTCTCTGCCTCTGTCTCTCTCGCTCTTTCCTTTTGTTGATTTCTTCAAGGCAAGCCATCTTTTTCCTCCTCCTCCTCCTCCTCCTCCTCCTCCTCCCCCTCCTCCTCCTCCCCCACCACCCTCCTCTTCCTCTTCCTCCTTTCTCTGCCCCCCTCCCCCCTCCCTCCCTCCTCCCCCCGCCCTTTTAAAATTGAAGTCTAACAGACTGACAAGAGTATATTGGTTTTCAGGTGTATACCCTAGCGAGTGGCTATGTTTACACATGACCCAGGGATCTCCGTGATAAGTCTCGTTACTGTCTGTCACCATTCGATGTCATGACAGTAGGATGGACTCTATTCCGCCTGCTGTACATGACATCCTGCGAGTGAGTTGTTTATTTCATAACTAGAAGTGGGCACCGCTTCCTCTCCCTCACCTATTGCACTCGTCTCCCTCTTCCCCCCTCCCTCCCTCCTCTGGCCACCCCCCATTTGTTCCTTTTAGGTGTCGATGAACCTGTTTGCGGTTCCTTCTTTGTGTTCATGTGTGTGTATTGCTGTGCACGTTCTTCACAGACATGATAGTCTTGCGACCTGAGGTATCTTGTGTAGCGCAATGCCCTCTGGGTCTCTCCATGTTTCCGCGGATGGCAAGACCTCATTCCCTTGTAGGGTTGAGTCATAAACGTGCACACGCCTGTGTGTGACTAGGTAGAGACGTATGCACACAGAGAGCGCTATCGGTATGTCCCTAACTATGGCTACATAGGGATAGGTGTGGATACACATACACGTGCGTGTATGTGTCACCCTCACCCCCTCGGTGGGCACGTAGTGGAGTTGCTGGGTCACGTGGTAGTTGTTGGTGCAGTGCTTTCAGGGTCTTCTGTGCTGTTTTCCGTAGTGTCATCTGTTGTCGGGGAGCCATTCTGTCAGGCACCAGGTGATATCTCTGAGTCCTCCAGCATGACATGGTGGTGGTCTCTCTCAGCGTGAAAAATAGGTGTCCCGTCAGGAGCCACTTTCCTCTGCCGTTTGGAACTTGCTGTCGCGATTCCAGATCCTGGGCCTGGCTGTGTATGCTTGTGCAGAGAAATGCCAGCGCTTTTTATCATACCCTCCATTTAAAAAAAAAAATTGTTCTGTATTTGATGGGCTGCATTGGGTCTTTTTTTGCTGTGCGCGGGCTTTCTTTCCGTTGCGGTGAGTGGGGGCTCCCCTTCGTTGTGGTGCGCAGGCTCCTCATTGCCAGTGGCTTCTCTTGGTGCGGAGCACGGGCTCCAGGCACGGGGGCTTCAGGAGTTGCGGCACATGGGCTCAGTCGTTGTGGCTCACGGGCTTCGTTGCTCTGCGGCATGTGGGACCTTCCTGGAGCAGGGATCGAACCCGTGTCCCCTGCAGTGGCGGGCGGATTCTTAAGCAGTGCGCCAGCTAGGCAGCCCCAGTTGTTTCTTGTATTTCAGGGAAAGGTTTCCTTTGGCTTTTGGTTTTGTCCCCGCCCCCACCCCCCAAGAAAGGTACTGTTGGTTGCTTTGTTGACAGTGGAAAACTGTGTTGCGGTTGCTGTTGGAGTGGTGGGGGTCGTCGTCCTTGTTGCTTTGTTTCCTTTGTGGGCGTTGTTTTCTGTTGGTTTTTTCTGGCTTTGTTTCCTTGTGGATGAAAATGCCTGGTCTTGGTCTGCTCTGTTCAGGCCTCCTGCCCACTTTCCCCATCAGGTTGCTTGTTCTGGGGGGCTGCGTTGCATGAGGCCTTGCTCTGTTTTGGACAGGAACCTCTTATGGGACATGCTTGAGGTTTTCAGATGCGTGTGTGTGTGTACGTGTACACGTGTGTGTGTCTGTACGTGTACACGTGTGCATACACGTACATATGTGTGTGCCTTTACGTACTCCTTGAAGGGCCACAGCAGTCCCAGAGCTTGACTTTGACTTTTTGGTAGTTTGGCTTGGTTTGATTTTGGTGGGACGACAGGTCACTGTGAACCTTTGCTGTAAATCTCTCTCTCACACGCACGCACGCACGCACACTCACCACGTTGCATTGTGTAGATGTCCTGGAACGCGGTTTCTTTAGTGGATGGCTGTTGACACGCTGCTCCCCGCCCCCCCGCCCCCGCCCCTGCCCCCGCCGGCCGGTGACTGTGGTCAGTCCGTTTTGAAATCCACGTTCTGACCTCAAGGGCGTGTTCCCCACCCACACACCCATGTGTTCTCTTTGGACTTTGTCGCGGTCTGTGCGGAAATAGATGTTTGTTTCCATTTGTGTGGGGCCAGAGTGTATGTTTACTTTCGTTTCTAGCTTCCGGGCTCTGCGTGTCAGCTTTCCAAAGCCCTTCTCCGTGCCAGAAGGGATGAATTCCTGCGTCGTTCTTGGAGCGCTTGCCTGGTTTCGTTTCGCTGGTCCCCGCCTTCCCTCCCTCCCTCCCTCCCTCCCTCTCACCCTCCGGGGAGCTGGGGATCTCGCTTGTGGCACTGTGGGCGTCTCCGTGGAATTCCCCGCGCCCCCCCATGGCCTGGAATCGCGTCCCCTTCCAGGCAGCCTCCCGGCGGCATCTTGCCAGCTACCCCCGCCCCCGTGTGCTGCCGGGGATCGGGACGCGCCGTGTCGTGTCGTGTCGTGTCGGGCAGGGAGCTAGCTCCGAGGCGGACCCCTCGGGGCCGCGCGGGACGCCCGCCCCGCTCCGGGAGGAGCTCGGGCGTTTGGGCGGCCCGGCGCTCCAGCGTCCTCGGTGGCCGGCTGGCGACCGGGATCCGGCCCGGGGACGTTCGAGCCGGTTGTCGGGCGCCACCTGGCGGCCGCTTTTATATTGTCCCTTCCCTCCGGAGCTCCGGCGACCTTGTCGAGGGCTGTGACTCAGCCGCCGGGCCCGAAGCAGATTTCCGGGAGGCGAGCCACGCTGGTGCTGGCAGCCCCGGTGGCGCCGAGGCGTAGGCACCTCCTGCTGTCGCCTGAGATTGGGCCTGCAGATCTATGGGGCTGTGACTGCCGCCGCGCTCCCGAGCCGGGGCGGAGGGGCCGCCTGGCCGGGTCGACCAGCATGCGCCCGTGCCCCTCCGGCTGCGGGAATCCATGTCGGGTCGTGCCGCCGCGGTGGGAGAGGAGAGGGTCTGCCGCGCCCGGAGCGCCCGGGACTTGGTGGCCCGGCCTTCTCCTGGGCCGCCCTTGGGAGCGTTCGTTCCCCGACCCCCCCCACCTCCCTTCCCGGTGCCCCCGCGTCCCGCTCCGGAGGTGGGGACCGGCTCGGGCCGAGCGTTGAGGCCGGTGGAGGCCGCCACGGGCTCGGTGGTGGACGCGCGTGCGTCCCAGTCGTCAGATTCTTTCGGACCGATGGTTTTCCGAGCCGGACTCCAGAGGTGAGGACCGGCCTGGGCCGCCAGCGGTGACCCGGAGAGGCTGGCCCGGGCCTGGGTGCGTTGCCCCGTGGGCTCCGGGCGTCTCCCTGGAGAAATGGGTTCAAGTCCCGATGGGTCCGGAGACGTGGACGGACCGGCCCCTGCTCGCGCAGGTGGCCGGCGAGGGTGCACCCGGCCTGTCAGCGTGCCCGCGTGGGTCCCGGTCGTCGGACGCGACTTTGTCTCCCCCCTCCGCCCTCCACCCCGAGTCCGGGCCGGGAGGTGGGGACTGGCGCGAGCCCTACTGGGTGGCCCGGGGAGGGGCTCCCGGGCCCGGGCGTGGTCCCTCATGGGGCCCGCTCATCGGAGGCGGCTCAGAGGGGTGCTGTGTTTCTTTCTTGGAACCAAGTCCTGGCCCGGAGACTCGGATGGACCGGTCCCTGCCCGCGTGGGGGGACCGGGGAGGGCGTCCCCAGCCCGCTCCCTCTCCCCCGTGTCCCCGGCCCACTCTGCCACCCCTCCATCCCCGGGTCGACCAGGTGGCCTCGGGCGCTCCGGGGCAAGTGTGGATGGGGAAGTGTTGGGGGCAGGTGGCCGGACCGAGGTTCCGGGGGCCCCCGTGAACCTCGTGGGTGGGCCCCGCTGTCAGGAGCGATGATTTCTTTCGCCGGAAATGGGGCCTTTTTGCCACCAGATAGGTGCTGACACGGTGTTCTTCTGCGTCTGTCGCCGATAGACGCTGGGGCTCCGGACGCGGGCAGGACTCCGGGCTGGGGGCGGCTGTCTGATGACCGGCTCGGTCCTTGCCACTTGAGCTGCCTGCTTGGGCCTGCGTGCCGGCTCTTGCGTGCGCGTCCGGCTGCCCCGACCTGCGGTGCCGCCTCCGGCCGCTGGCTGAGCCCGAGGGTGGCGGGGCCAGGTGGCGTTGGGTGCTCGACCCTGTGTGCTGCCCCCGCTGCAGGCACCCGGTGGTGAGTGGCCGGCACGACCCCCACCCCACAGGCTCTGTGCCCCGTGTCAGGCGTTCTCGTCCTGGGGTGGTTGGCTGCTCTTGCCCGAGAGGAAGGGGTGCCGGTGAGGCGGAAGCGGGCCTCAGTGTGACGGGTCCTCGCCGTGCCTCCCCTGCGGGCCTCTCCCGCCGTGGCTTTAGGCTGGGTGGGTCAACCGATTGATGTGGTGGTGCCACGCTCCGCCGGGCTGGGCCTAAGCCGTGCCAGACGAGGGACGGACGTTCCTGGGGGACGGGACCGCTCTTCTCGTTCTGTCCGCGGGCTCCTCGCCTCTCTTCCGCCCCGCCTGCCGGGGTGTGCGGAAGGCAGGGGTGCGGCCTCCGGCCCTGAACCCGCGGTCTCCCGCCCCCGCCTCCCAGCGTGGGCGCGGGGACCGGGGTCCTCGGACACAGCAGACGCTCTCGCTTTGCCTCCTTGGCGTACACCTCGCGAGCGGCCCTCCCCGCGGCGGGGAGGGCCGCCCCGCCGCCACGCTGCGCGCCCCCATCGGTGTGCGAGTGTGCCTCGCCTGGCCCTCCGTGGTGCTCCTGGAGCGCTCCAGGTCGTCCCTCAGGTGCCCGAGGCCGAGCGGTGGTGTTGTTCCCCTTTCCCAGCGTGTCCCTCGGGTCTCTGCCACCGTGGCATGTGCCGTGAGCGGCTCTCTCTTGGGGGGGGTCGAGACGGTAAGGGAGGTGCGCCCGCCTGTTCCCCCCCCGGCGGTGGGGTCAGGGGCCGCCTCGTTGTGCTGGTCCTCAGCGGCGTGCCGCGGGGGGCTGAGCTTGGCCAAGCGCACGCCCCGTGTGGCCCCCGCTACGTGGGGGGCTGCGCGCGGGCGTGGGAGCGATCGTGGGGGCCGGGGCCTGTGAGAGAGGGGGCTGTGTCACGCATCTTGGGCGTGCTCCCCCTCGAGGGCCCGAGGGGCGAGCCCGAGGGCAGCAAGCCTACCGAGGTCGTGCCCCGGCCCTGGCCGCGAACGCTCCCGTGGGCCGTGTGCTTACCCATACCGCAGACTCCCTCCCCTCCAGCCGACTGGAGGGGGGTGTAGGCAGCTCACGGAAGCGCCTCTGTGGGCCCGAAGGGGAGGTGATGAGTGGGGCATGACACGCCCATTCTGTCCATTCAACAGAGGGTCAGGGCTACAGCAGACCCCAGAGAGGGACAGCAGACCCCAGAGAGGGACAGCAGCCCGGCCGGCCACTGGGTCTCCATGTCTCAGGCTTCCCGGGGAACCTCCCCCCCTTCTCCCCGCCTCCCCCCACATTCCGCCACCCACCTTGGTGCATTTAGAATGGCTCCAATTGTAAATAGATGCTGGTGGGAAGATTTCTACAGGTTACCTGCAATGGCTGACCTGTCATGCTTGTAACCCTGGGAGAAAACAATTCTCTTTGTCCCCAGAGGCGTCAGACCTCCTCTCTCAGGAACCCCTGAACCCCGGCCACTGGACTTCACTCCACTGCCACGTAGTATGGGTCCTCCAAACGTTCCTGTGACGGTGAGTATGGTTTCCATGTGGGTTGAAGCCTCCCCTTGCTGCAAGCCTTCTGTCCTCACCATGGCATAGAGACGGTTAAAAAAAAATTGTGTTTGCCACTTTGGGTATACCTTCCACAGCCTGCAGTGATCAAGGCACCCACTTCGCTGGGCAAGTCCTATGAGCCTTCACAAAAGCTCTTGCAAACTTCTTGGGACCATCACTTTTCCAGTCACACTCAATCATCAGGCAAGATTGACACAGCCGATGGGAAAACTGGACTCCGAGAAGAAAGAGTGACCTACGTGGGGCTGAATGAACTGAGGGCTAGGATGATAGTGTGTGTATGACTACTTGTCTACAATAGGACTGATTGGGGAAGCCGGGGTGGGGGGCAGGGTGCGGATACCTTAGGAGCTTGGGATGAACATATACACATTCCTATACATAAAGTGGATAATCAACAAGCTCTTACGACTTGGCACAGGAAACTATACTCAATACTTTGTAATAACCTATAAGAGAAAAAAATCTGAAACAGAATCTATCTATATCTATCTATCTATCTATCTATCTATCTATCTATCATCTATCTATCTACCTATCTTTCTATCTAAATCGCTGTGCTGTACACCTGAAACTGCACGACATTATAAATGCTTCAATTATTTCAAACAGAAAAGAATCTCCTAACCTGAGTGAGAGAGAGAGAGAGAGAGAGAGAACAGGACGGATTGTGAAATCTTTTCTTTGCCAGCTACAAGGGAAAATGAAAACAAACAAAACCCAATTTATTTTAAAAGTTGGACATCCATTTGGTGACTTGTACCCTTGTCAGCAAAATGGAATCACTTCTCTTTTTCTCCCTACCTGCTCCGTCCAGAATTCAGAAACTCTCCGTGAGGCTCCTTATTTCTTTGGCAAGAGAGTCACTTGCATGCGTTCCTTAGAGGCCCACGTTACGTTTCCATAAAACGGGAATACACACTTGTGGATATGAGATTCTGGTGCTATTCATTTTCCTTAGGGTGCTGCTTTTAACCTGAAAACCGGACTGGATCCTGAAGTCTTTCAAGTTGCCCCCAATATCGGGCTACAACTCTCTCCATGAATGTTTCCCACTTTCGCCCAGCCCACCCTTTTGACTTGGCATCACTGACAACGAAAACGGCCCTTTGCCTGAAGCCCTACAGACCGAAGCTGGAGGACTTGGTGAAAACTTTAGAGACATGGCCACCACAGCTCCTATGGAAACCATCCTGGTGCCTGTTTCTGTGAGAGCCACTCTGAAAGTCGAACCAAACACCCATCATCACAGCCATTTCAAACTGCTAAAGTTGCTTCCACCCTAACATCTACAAATCTTCTTCACTGACACCACCCCCCACACGCTCCCCCCCCTCCACTGGTTTATAATCGGCCCCTGGCGACTTGGGAAGGAGCGAGCGGTGGAGAAGCAGGCGGGGGCGGGGCGGGGGCGGGGGCGGGGTGGGGCGGGACCAACAGACAGTAGCCGCTGCCTGCCTGCCTGCCTGCCTGCCGGGCTGAGACCTGAGGGCTGCGGGCCACGCTGGTTTCTGCAACTCAATCCCTTCCAGGAAGCACCTGTGATGACTACTTGGCAGGGAATGGTCAAAGCTGAACTCTCTTGGCCTATTTCTGAAAAAGGCCTGAGTCTCAGCTACGACAGATTTTCTGGATTTCTTGGCCCATGCACGGACCCGCACCCTCCCATCCTGTCAGATCCTTTGTACCCACACCTCCCCTGGGAGAGTTCTTGGCCTCGTCTGGAACATGAACAAGCAAAACCAAACACAGTGTGACATAATGTATTGGTCTTTATTGAAAAGAAACATGCTCCTCTCGCACACCTGAGGGCAGGAAGCAAAGGCAAGTTCTCAGCAGGATGGGGGACAGGGAACCCGAACCGAGGCTGGTCAGCAGTGGCCCCCTGGCCCCCCCACCGCCCCGCCCCCCGATCCCGTCTCTCCCAGGCCCACGAGGGGCCTCCCTTCCCCGCCTCTCTCTGTGCCCCTCGTCTCCAGCTCCCCCAGCCCAGCTTCTGCACCCCCACCCCCCATCCCCGGCCCCGGGAAGGGGAGGCATGTCTGTCCCAGCTCCAGTTCTGATATTTCCACTTGTGAAACTTCCCTAGGCCCAGGTGCCAGCTTGCCGTCCTGCTGCTTCATGTCCGTCTCTATCAGCCATGCCCAAAGGGCACGTGAAATTATGGACAGCAAATAGCACACCTAGAGGGTGTGTGTGGGGGTGGGGTGTGGTGTCCCTTCTCCAGGAAGCAGTGAGGGAACAAAAGGAGGCCTGGGGGAAGGAGTCCTGGGTGCCTATCATCGCGCCCCCGCCCCCCCACCGCCCCGCAGCGCACCATTCGTTTCCATCTCCGCATCTGAAGGACACGTAGTCCTCGTTGAAGCAACTTGATGAGGATTCCCCTCCTAACGACGTGACAGAACCTATGAAGAACTGCACTCCTTGAATCCATAAATGCTAACAGGATCCAAGGAGTTTTCCATCAATGGCCGAAAAAGAAATGGTCCTGAACATAATAACTGCCAAGTATTCCTCTAGACGGAGGCATCATTCACTTTTTCTTTTTTTAACTTATTTTCTTTTATGTTTTACAATAAACTGTATATATTTAGAGTGTACAATTTGGTACCCCAATCTTCCAATTCATTCCCCCCCAACCCTCCCCACTTTCCCCACTTGGTGTCCATATGTTTGTGCTCTACATCTGTGTCTCTATTTCTGCCTTGCACACCAGTTGATGTGTACCATTTTTCTGCAGTCCACATATATGTGTGAATATACAATATTTGTTTTTCTCTTTCTGACTCACTATCTTTCACTTGTTAACAACAGTAACGACGATGACGCCGACGACAAGGACAAGGATAAGGACCGGAAAAACAACAACAGAGAGAGCACTGGGCGAGTTTTCCACTTCTAAAGGAAGGAGGCCGTGTTCCCAGGCAGGTTGGCTCAGCTGCACAGTTTCCTCCGGTGACTATTCCTGGGGGCACCGTCGAGGTGATGCACGAAACACACAGGAGGAGGCCTTCTTGAATGTCCTGCCCAGGAAATGGGGACATGATTCCAGCAGTGGCAATGGCTGCCCTTCTCTTTAGGGTGACACACGGGCCTGATGGCACTGGGCAAACCCTCCCCTCCCTCCCTCCTCCCTCCCTCCCACCTTCCTTCCTTCCTTTCTTCCTTCTTGAGGCTCTTGGCCTCCCCACTTTAAGGAAGAGCCCAGGGCCCAGCAGAAAAGACCTTCTGCTGATCCTTGCCAGGGGGCTCTCATTTTACACACTTGAATAGGATCAGTAGACACCGTCATCCCATGAGAAGCAGACAATATCATCTAAAAGCCTACTTTCCTGGTGTCTCAGCGTGCAGGGCTCCTCCTTCTCAGTGATCTTGCGCTCTGTAGGATAATTCACATGCTGGGGGAGTAGGTTCCCAATAGCATCTTATGAAATGGATTACAGGATGTCTTCCTTTGAAAAAGATAAAGATTATTTGGGAAAGTAAAAGTTATTCATATGAAGCACATGGATGATATCCTCTCTGATCTATATATTAGAGTTGACCATTGAACAACCAACATGGGGGATTAGGGGGGCCGACCCCACACACACCATTGAGAACCCATGCATAACTTCACAGTCCAAGCTCTGTATCGGGGCTTGCACCTCTGAGTACTCAGCAACCAGAGATCCTGCAGTGCCATAGTGCACAGCTATGGAAAACATCCCCTTATGAGTCACACACACACACACACGTGTGCGCGCGTGTGCGTGCTCGAGCGCAGACATCTCAACTTTGTTACACAAGAGTTAGTGGTGTTCGAATAATCTTAGAAGTGACGACTGCTGTCTGATGAAATCAATGGATCGATCAATCAATCTATGACACTACACTTTGTATTTCCTAGTCTCAAAATTATTTGGAATTTGGCTCCTTAGAAGTTTAGCTTGGTCCTTCAAGGACAGTGTCAGTCAGAGAGAAAATAACATTTCTTCAAATCATGGAAGTGAAATAGTCCTGGACGCTTATGTGAAACATTAACAGAATTTTTCTTCTTTATTTTATAAGATAACTGGAATTAGGAAGAAAATCTCCTCGTGAAAAACCAGGTGCTACCTTTCCTTGACTGACGATCGAAGAGGAGAAAGCATTTTCTGGGCCCATGCAACTTGAGAGAAGTTCTAACTTTTCTGGAAAAGAAAGATTCCCACCCTCCCCTTGCTCGGCCATGCTAGAAACCTTCCCCTGCCCCAAACTCTGACGTGTCCCCTTGTTTGGCCTCACTGTGTGTCGTCCGTGGGCGCGGGAACACACTTGCATTCCGTAACAGGAGAGCCTATGGAGAAAAGATCTCTGGCCACTTTCATGGGATCTGCATTGCTGGCTAGGTAAACCTAAGACATCAAAAGAAGTGCCTTGGAACACATGCTCCTTCCACACTGGTCACCTCATAGGATTCCTAAATGACTCTGGTTCAGCACTCACTCGACTTGGCTGTGTTTCTGTGCTTCCTGACCTAAAGGATCTATCTGGATATGCCACCCGATAGAAGCTGAAATAAATTCACTTTGGATGTGTGTGAATGCCGTTCATACAGAGAGTGGGGACTGCAGGGAGCTCTTGTGGATAAAGAAAAATGGGGGAACACATGTAGGCGACAGCCCATAAAGTATAGAAAGATACACGAAGGTTTCCTTCGTTCGCGGGTTGGGAAGGGGGAACGACAGAACATTCCCTGCTTCTACTCCACGCACGCATGCACGCAGGCAGGCAGGCAGGCAGGCAGGCAGGCAGGCACCGGAGTGGGGTGGGGTGGGGGGAGCTGGCTCCTTACCCCACCCACCAGGGACGCGTGCGTGTTTAAAGAGACCAGGAGGAACGTGGTGGCGGTGGCGATGAGGAAGGAGGACCACGTTCAAGGTGTGGATTTGCGGTGAGGGCTACGTGAGGTGACTAAGAACTCGGTGCAGTGAGCGGCCCATACAAGGACAGAAGCGATGGTCCCCTAATGCTTGCAGGGCCTGGCCAGGAGCGTGAACGGGAGCCCATGTCCCCAGGTTGGCATCATGACACTAGTTCATCCCTGTGAAACAGGATGTGTTTTCTGTGTTCTCCTGTCTTGACAAACACACGTCTTTACCTGTGTCTCCGTACAACGACGGTCTCTGCGTGACAGTCGGCAGAACATCCCCAGGGACAATTATCACAGAGACCTGAGGTTCTGCTTGGCTGGCAATGCTTGTGTGAATGCTGCAGTGAGATACAGACAGACAGACAAACAGACAGACAGACAGACACACACACACACACACACACACAAACACACACCCCTACCTATAATTATGTGTATTTAATACGATATCTTTATTGATTTTCTGTCTCAGATGACTAATGATGCTGTCAGCCTCATGATTTTCACACAGGGTTTCTGTGTGTGTCCTACTGTCGGGACAACATAGCCGGTCTGTGTCATGGAAACAGAGACACCGTGGGAGTCACAGGAATGAAGACCTCGTTCTAGGAACTGGACCTTCCAGAGGCCTGGGAGCAGCTGGGCAGGGCAGGGCTGGGCTTGGCTGCGGAGGAGGGGAGGGGAGGGGAGGGGAGGGGAGGGAAGGCTGTGGCTCTCAGTCCTCTGAGTGCCCGGTGGCAGTGGCGGAGGTGGCAGTGCCGATGGAGCTGTCAGCGCCCGCAGGGAAAGGTAGCCACCGATGTGCGGGGCCACAGGGGAGACATGGAGAGACTCGGGGGAAGGCACAGCTGTCCCTCGGTGGATCTGCGGCCAGGCAGCCAGGAGTGGCCTGGGTCACTGTCGTCCAGGGGGCACCAGCTGGGAACACTAGCCACACGCAGGGCGGCGGGTGTGTGTGTGTGTGTGTGTGTGGGGATGGACAGCCTTCCACCCTGCACCTCTGTGCCCACCTGTCACCATGTGGGATGGCGACAGCCTGCAGAGAGCCTTGGCTGTGGCTTCACTTCCAATGCCTACATCCCATCCAGCGTTCTCTTTGCACCAGCCCTACCCTGGGGTCGCACGGGGAGGGGGAGACTCAGAAAGGCGGTTCCCAGGCTGCCCCCGCATGGAAGTCACATGAGCCTCCGGACATGGCCGTGCCACGTCAAACACGCGTCTTGAGGTAGGTCAGACTTTCCATTGTGTTACGGTTTGTTTCCTTGGGAGAAGTTGTGTCTCTTAGGCCAGGAGCAACTGGAATTGTCGGTCAAAGTCCTCAGGCAGCCCTTTGACTTGGAGGCCGAGCACAAGTTTGACACGGTATGTTTCCGGTGACATGGAATTGCAGATGGCCCACGAAGCATGCTCTCGCCAATACTGCCAAGCCTGTGGTCTCACAGGGGACGGTCTCCTCGACCGAGATGTCACCATCTCGGGAATCCGCACCTGGAGCGACACGGTGACCTCAGGACGAGCGCCCTGTCTGTGCGCCCCATCCGGATGCGCATTGACGGGAATGGAGCAGCTCTGGGAATGGTGGACGATGCCAGCTCTTGTTCTTCTGCTCTGCTGCCTGCCGTGCACGGCTGTGGAGAGGGACGAGCCGCTGTGGAGAGGGATGAGCCGAGTCCAGTGTCTCTGAACCCACCCCAAGCAAAGAGGAGCAGGAAAGTGGGTGTGGGCCCTCCCTCGTGTGTGGCCAGGATCCTGTGCGGAGGGAGAGTCCCTGGCCCTCCCGCTGAGAGGAAGGTGCGAGACGTGGATCGGCGGCATCTTTCCTCGGGGCCCCAGAGCTTCTGCGGCTCCGATCTCCCCTCTTCACAGTTCTAGTTGGCGCCCGCCCCAGCACAACCTACCTGAGAGCTTCCCTGGTATCCGGAAGCGATGGCTTTGTGTTTTGAGGACGGAAGGGGAGAAAGAGCTGAGCAAAGCTTTTCCCTGGAACCTGAGTGTCTATGGGTGTGTCTGGCCCATCACCAGCGAGCATGCTGAGTGCCACTTCCTGAGGGCAGGTGCTCTTTAAGGAAAGTATGGCTTCGTATCTTTGTGACACGCAGGCCCTTCTAGAATGTGGAGCGAGTTTCTCAAGAATCCCAGCAGAATCCCAGGTGCTGTGGAGGCTAGGGCCTCAAAGGTCCGGCTCCATCCCCTCTCTCCATCCTGGCCTGGCCTGGCCTGGCTGGGCCCCTAAGGACCCTGCTGGCCTCTAGAGTGGCCCCTGCTTCTCGGTTGGTTTCCATGCTGCTGCTCACAGAGCCATCTTCTCCAAAGGCAGCCGATCGCCGTATTCCTTCCGTGGAGCTCTGGCACGGCTCTCCTTGGCTTGGATGATAGCATGAGAGGACTGACAAGCTGGGTCCTTCCTCCAGGGCTGACCTTTTACAAACTCCGCCTTGAAGAGGAGTAAAGTCAGCATGTCATTCTCACGTGTAAGATGGGACCCGAGGGGCCCGTTCCTAGCTCTACCACTTGGGAAAGTGGGGGACTCTTCCGTCAAGGAAACGGAGAGCTCATACTTGATGGTGCGGTTGTCAGAAGCCTTTTTCTAAGCCTCCCCTGGCCCCACTGTGTCAGAAAGACGTGTCCCTCCACCTGCCGGGGACTTGATGAAGGAGAGTCACTCTGGTAGAAGTACCCGAAGCTCGATGACTTCACTGCCGTCTCCCTTTCTCTGGCACGGGCCCGCCCCTGGAGGAGCCCTGTCTTCGCCTAGCCGTGACGGCACCGCTCAGGTGAGCTGGAGACAGGACCCCAATGAGGGCAGGTGGATGGGAGCCTGTTCAAAATGACCTACACACCCAATCTGCCGTAGACATGGTGCACAGATCGTGGACGTGCCTGTGCCCCCGAAGACATCCGTGTGGCCCCGGGCATCCGGCAGCCATCTTCTCCATCTTCTCCTGACCTGTGCTCTCGCTCTTTTCTCCAGAGCACTCGCCTGATGATTCGTGGGGGAATGAAACCCCAGCTGGCAGGAGCCAAATGATCTTCCCAACACAAGGGAAAAGAAGAGGTGGGGTCCCGCATCCCTCCAATGTGTCTGTGCCTAAGAATGAGTTTCTAAGAAATCTCATCCTCCTTTAGCTCCCTTAACTCTCCCCCGCCCCCCCCACCCCCACCCCCGGCGCCCGCCAGCCCGGGCCATAGTATAGTTACTTTCCCAGATTTCCTCCCTCTCCTCAGCAGAACCGAAGAGATTGTAGGTGTTGCCACTTCTCTGAGTCTTTCTTTGCTTTCTTAGGAGGGCTGCCCCATGTCACGTAAAACTTGGAAGACATACACGCGTGAGCATCTCTCCTTGTGATTCTAACCCAGGGAAGAGCATTTAAAAATCGAAAGGAGGCAAACTAGGGTTCAGGCACCCAGAGTTGAGCCGGGTGGCCACTGGGAAGAGAGTTCCAGATGCCTTCCTGTTTGGGGGAGGGGGAAATCTCCCCCTCTGCCCCTCTTGAGTCCTCGTGGCTGGACTCATCCTAACATGGACTCAAGGCAGGCGGATAGAGGAAGCGGGAGCGGGAACACGTGTTCGTTTGTTGTTGTTGTTGTTGTTGTTGTTGTTGTTGTTTTACCTTCTAGCCCTGAGAAGTGGCTGAGGCGGGCAGCTTTTCGACTGTGTAGACCAAGGGACAGTACATGTGTGAGACAGGGATCAGACCGAGAGACTTAGCTTTCGGGTGCGCCCTGAGGGAAGGAAGAATCTAAACAGAGTTTGGGCTTGTGGGGGTCCCTGAAAGAAGTCACAGTGTTTGTCTCCCTAGGCTTCTCGGCCCGAATGAATTCCCTACTTTGGGGATCGGAGCGTCCTCCTAACTCCAGGTGCGGATGCAGGGAGTGCGCCTTTCACCCGAGAGAGAGATGGATGTCTCGCTTTCAGGGAGACACAAAGGAGAGCCCGAGGGTCCCTCTTGTGTTGGCCGCCTTCTTGAGGTCACCGTCACGCCAAATGATCACTGTGCCACGGAGGTGCATTTTGGCGTGGCCTATCCTGGGCTCCACAGCCACCTCCCTGAGAACGGGTATGGTCAGAACCGTAGGAAGCTCAAGGGCGCCGCCAGCCGCTTTCAAAAACGTATCTGTCAGCACCTGCTGGCTGCAACCGCGAGGTTTCCAAGTGCCCTCCGCATATTCTCCCCCTCCCCCGCAACGACCTCATCACTTCCAATCCTGGCGAACAATGTATGGAACCTTTGCTGGGGTTTTCGTTTGTTTCTCTTTTGTGGGGTTTCTCTCTCTCTCTCTCTCTCTCTCTCTCTCTCTCTCTGTCACACGCGCTCTGATGTTCGGGGCCTAATGGGAGAAATGAAATCAAGCGAGGGGTTTTGCCCTCAGGTTGCCTTGGTCTCAGGTTGACTTGTGTGCGCTGAGAAAGACGGCCTTTACTGAAGGCCCTGCACAGACTTTTTGACACCCCCGATCCATGGAATCCTGAAGCTGTGGAACCTAGAAATCTTTCAGTCTCCTTTTGATTTGGAAATCTTCTCCTTGACAGAAAGAAGCCCATTTAAAAGAGAAAAAGAAAAAGTGGAATTGCATGAGCAGATCGGTTTTTAGATCTCAGCCGGGTGGCTGCCCGGTTCTCTGGGGAGAACTGTCTTCATCTTGCAAATCTGTACACACAGCCCACAGTGGCCTGGGATGGAGGCCAGTGGACTGGATTGGGCAGAACCTGAGACCAGAGGAAAGAGAAAAAAAATAAGAAAAATGGTGGTGGTGGTTGGGGGAGGGGGAAGAGGTCTGCTTTGAAAAATAGGAACTGCTGGCAGGGCTCCCTCACCCCCACCCCCCCCACCCCAAAGTAGGACTGTGTATCCAGGCGTAGAAATGATACTGCGCCAAGAAGGCAAGCGCTGTTGAGACTGCTGTTCCTATGATGTTACAAACCGAAAGCGATGCTTTCTGGTCGAGGCTCTCCATGACAATCTACTAAGCAAATCATACGTTGGCTGTTTTGGACGTTCTCTGCAGTTTTCATTGGGAGTGAGGAAGAGCCGTTTGTACATGTTTTGATACAATGTTTTGAATGCTGTGGGACCATGGTATGTTTCCGCCGTGGATGAACAAGGTTGCCTTTTCCAGCTTCCGCTTGCATGGTCATTTCCTGGTCCTGACGACCCCCCCGCCCCAAGTGAGGGAGGCCTGTGTGTCTTTGTGTCCATTTAGAAGGGTTGGTGCTTGATGCCAGCATGATATCCAAATCTTGATTTTGGATTTACCAAACTACTGTTGGGAGTTTGTTTCTTGTCTTAATCTCCCTTAACTCTTGCAGTCACCTGAGTGTCCACTCTTGATCTCGCGTCTCTCTCTGCCTCTGTCTCTCTCGCTCTTTCCTTTTGTTGATTTCTTCAAGGCAAGCCATCTTTTTCCTCCTCCTCCTCCTCCTCCTCCTCCTCCTCCCCCTCCTCCTCCTCCCCCACCACCCTCCTCTTCCTCTTCCTCCTTTCTCTGCCCCCCTCCCCCCTCCCTCCCTCCTCCCCCCGCCCTTTTAAAATTGAAGTCTAACAGACTGACAAGAGTATATTGGTTTTCAGGTGTATACCCTAGCGAGTGGCTATGTTTACACATGACCCAGGGATCTCCGTGATAAGTCTCGTTACTGTCTGTCACCATTCGATGTCATGACAGTAGGATGGACTCTATTCCGCCTGCTGTACATGACATCCTGCGAGTGAGTTGTTTATTTCATAACTAGAAGTGTGCACCGCTTCCTCTCCCTCACCTATTGCACTCGTCTCCCTCTTCCCCCCTCCCTCCCTCCTCTGGCCACCCCCCATTTGTTCCTTTTAGGTGTCGATGAACCTGTTTGCGGTTCCTTCTTTGTGTTCATGTGTGTGTATTGCTGTGCACGTTCTTCACAGACATGATAGTCTTGCGACCTGAGGTATCTTGTGTAGCGCAATGCCCTCTGGGTCTCTCCATGTTTCCGCGGATGGCAAGACCTCATTCCCTTGTAGGGTTGAGTCATAAACGTGCACACGCCTGTGTGTGACTAGGTAGAGACGTATGCACACAGAGAGCGCTATCGGTATGTCCCTAACTATGGCTACATAGGGATAGGTGTGGATACACATACACGTGCATGTATGTGTCACCCTCACCCCCTCGGTGGGCACGTAGTGGAGTTGCTGGGTCACGTGGTAGTTGTTGGTGCAGTGCTTTCAGGGTCTTCTGTGCTGTTTTCCGTAGTGTCATCTGTTGTCGGGGAGCCATTCTGTCAGGCACCAGGTGATATCTCTGAGTCCTCCAGCATGACATGGTGGTGGTCTCTCTCAGCGTGAAAAATAGGTGTCCCGTCAGGAGCCACTTTCCTCTGCCGTTTGGAACTTGCTGTCGCGATTCCAGATCCTGGGCCTGGCTGTGTATGCTTGTGCAGAGAAATGCCAGCGCTTTTTATCATACCCTCCATTTAAAAAAAAAAATTGTTCTGTATTTGATGGGCTGCATTGGGTCTTTTTTTGCTGTGCGCGGGCTTTCTTTCCGTTGCGGTGAGTGGGGGCTCCCCTTCGTTGTGGTGCGCAGGCTCCTCATTGCCAGTGGCTTCTCTTGGTGCGGAGCACGGGCTCCAGGCACGGGGGCTTCAGGAGTTGCGGCACATGGGCTCAGTCGTTGTGGCTCACGGGCTTCGTTGCTCTGCGGCATGTGGGACCTTCCTGGAGCAGGGATCGAACCCGTGTCCCCTGCAGTGGCGGGCGGATTCTTAAGCAGTGCGCCAGCTAGGCAGCCCCAGTTGTTTCTTGTATTTCAGGGAAAGGTTTCCTTTGGCTTTTGGTTTTGTCCCCGCCCCCACCCCCCAAGAAAGGTACTGTTGGTTGCTTTGTTGACAGTGGAAAACTGTGTTGCGGTTGCTGTTGGAGTGGTGGGGGTCGTCGTCCTTGTTGCTTTGTTTCCTTTGTGGGCGTTGTTTTCTGTTGGTTTTTTCTGGCTTTGTTTCCTTGTGGATGAAAATGCCTGGTCTTGGTCTGCTCTGTTCAGGCCTCCTGCCCACTTTCCCCATCAGGTTGCTTGTTCTGGGGGGCTGCGTTGCATGAGGCCTTGCTCTGTTTTGGACAGGAACCTCTTATGGGACATGCTTGAGGTTTTCAGATGCGTGTGTGTGTGTACGTGTACACGTGTGTGTGTCTGTACGTGTACACGTGTGCATACACGTACATATGTGTGTGCCTTTACGTACTCCTTGAAGGGCCACAGCAGTCCCAGAGCTTGACTTTGACTTTTTGGTAGTTTGGCTTGGTTTGATTTTGGTGGGACGACAGGTCACTGTGAACCTTTGCTGTAAATCTCTCTCTCACACGCACGCACGCACGCACACTCACCACGTTGCATTGTGTAGATGTCCTGGAACGCGGTTTCTTTAGTGGATGGCTGTTGACACGCTGCTCCCCGCCCCCCTGCCCCCGCCCCTGCCCCCGCCGGCCGGTGACTGTGGTCAGTCCGTTTTGAAATCCACGTTCTGACCTCAAGGGCGTGTTCCCCACCCACACACCCATGTGTTCTCTTTGGACTTTGTCGCGGTCTGTGCGGAAATAGATGTTTGTTTCCATTTGTGTGGGGCCAGAGTGTATGTTTACTTTCGTTTCTAGCTTCCGGGCTCTGCGTGTCAGCTTTCCAAAGCCCTTCTCCGTGCCAGAAGGGATGAATTCCTGCGTCGTTCTCGGAGCGCTTGCCTGGTTTTGTTTCGCTGGTCCCCGCCTTCCCTCCCTCCCTCCCTCCCTCCCTCTCACCCTCCGGGGAGCTGGGGATCTCGCTTGTGGCACTGTGGGCGTCTCCGTGGAATTCCCCGCGCCCCCCCCATGGCCTGGAATCGCGTCCCCTTCCAGGCAGCCTCCCGGCGGCATCTTGCCAGCTACCCCCGCCCCCGTGTGCTGCCGGGGATCGGGACGCGCCGTGTCGTGTCGTGTCGTGTCGGGCAGGGAGCTAGCTCCGAGGCGGACCCCTCGGGGCCGCGCGGGACGCCCGCCCCGCTCCGGGAGGAGCTCGGGCGTTTGGGCGGCCCGGCGCTCCGGCGTCCTCGGTGGCCGGCCGGCGACCGGGATCCGGCCCGGGGACGTTCGAGCCGGTTGTCGGGCGCCACCTGGTGGCCGCTTTTATATTGTCCCTTCCCTCCAGAGCTCCTGCGACCTTGTCGAGGGCTGTGACTCAGCCGCCAGGCCCGAAGCAGAGTTCCGGGAGGCGAGCCACGCTGGTGCTGGCAGCCCCGGTGGCGCCGAGGCGTAGGCACCTCCTGCTGTCGCCTGAGATTGGGCCTGCAGATCTATGGGGCTGTGACTGCCGCCGCGCTCCCGAGCCGGGGCGGAGGGGCCGCCTGGCCGGGTCGACCAGCATGCGCCCGTGCCCCTCCGGCTGCGGGAACCCATGTCGGGTCGTGCCGCCGCGGTGGGAGAGGAGAGGGTCTGCCGTGCCCGGAGCGCCTGGGACTTGGTGGCCCGGCCTTCTCCTGGGCCGCCCTTGGGAGCGTTCGTTCCCCGACCCCCCCCACCTCCCTTCCCGGTGCCCCCGCATCCCGCTCCGGAGGTGGGGACCGGCTCGGGCCGAGCGTTGAGGCCGGTGGAGGCCGCCACGGGCTCGGTGGTGGACGCGCGTGCGTCCCAGTCGTCAGATTCTTTCGGACCGATGGTTTTCCGAGCCGGACTCCAGAGGTGAGGACCGGCCTGGGCCGCCAGCAGTGACCCGGAGAGGCTGGCCCGGGCCTGGGTGCGTTGCCCCGTGGGCTCCGGGCGTCTCCCTGGAGAAATGGGTTCAAGTCCCGATGGGTCCGGAGACGTGGATGGACCGGCCCCTGCTCGCGCAGGTGGCCGGCGAGGGTGCACCCGGCCTGTCAGCGTGCCCGCGTGGGTCCCGGTCGTCGGACGCGACTTTGTCTCCCCCCTCCGCCCTCCACCCCGAGTCCGGGCCGGGAGGTGGGGACTGGCGCGAGCCCTACTGGGTGGCCCGGGGAGGGGCTCCCGGGCCCGGGCGTGGTCCCTCATGGGGCCCGCTCATCGGAGGCGGCTCGGAGGGGTGCTGTTTCTTTCTTGGAACCAAGTCCTGGCCCAGAGACTCGGATGGACCGGTCCCTGCCCGCGTGGGGGGACCGGGGAGGGCGTCCCCAGCCCGCTCCCTCTCCCCCGTGTCCCCGGCCCACTCTGCCACCCCTCCATCCCCGGGTCGACCAGGTGGCCTCGGGCGCTCCGGGGCAAGTGTGGATGGGGAAGTGTTGGGGGCAGGTGGCCGGACCGAGGTTCCGGGGGCCCCCGTGAACCTCATGGCTGGGCCCCGCTGTCGGGCGCGATGATTTTTTTCGCCGGAAATGGGGCCTTTTTGCCACCAGATAGGTGCTGACACGGTGTTCTTCTGCGTCTGTCGCCGATAGACGCTGGGGCTCCGGACGCGGGCAGGACTCCGGGCTGGGGGCGGCTATCTGATGACCGGCTCGGTCCTTGCCACTTGAGCTGCCTGCTTGGGCCTGCGTGCCGGCTCTTGCGTGCGCGTCCGGCTGCTCCGACCCGCGGTGCCGCCTCCGGCCGCTGGCTGAGCCCGAGGGCGGCGGGACCAGGTGGCGTTGGGTGCTCGACCCTGTGCGCTGCCCCCGCTGCAGGCACCCAGTGGTGAGTGGCTGGCACGACCCCACCCCACAGGCTCTGTGCCCCGTGTCAAGCGTTCTCGTCCTGGGGTGGTTGGCTGCTCTTGCCTGAGAGGAAGGGGCACCGGCGAGGCGGAAGCGGGCCTCAGTGTGACGGGTCCTCGCCGTGCCTCCCCTGCGGGCCTCTCCCGCCGTGGCTTTAGGCTGGGAGGGTCAACCGATTGATGTGGTGGTGCCACGCTCCACCGGGCTGGGCCTAAGCCGTGCCAGACGAGGGACGGACGTTCCTGGTGGACGGGACCGCTCTTCTCGTTCTGTCCGCGGGCTCCTCGCCTCTCTTCCGCCCCGCCTGCCGGGGTGTGCGGAAGGCAGGGGTGCGGCCTCCGGCCCTGAACCCGCGGTCTCCCGCCCCCGCCTCCCAGCGTGGGCGCGGGGACCGGGGTCCTCGGACGCAGCAGACGCTCTCGCTTTGCCTCCTTGGCGTACGCCTCGCGAGCGGCCCTCCCCGCGGCGGGGAGGGCCGCCCCGCCGCCACGCTGCGCGCCCCCGTCGGTGTGCGAGCGTGCCTCGCCTGGCCCTCCGTGGTGCTCCTGGAGCGCTCCAGGTCGTCCCTCAGGTGCCCGAGGCCGAGCGGTGGTGTTGTTCCCCTTTCCCAGCGTGTCCCTTGGGTCTCTGCCACCGTGGCATGTGCCGTGAGCGGCTCTCTCTTGGGGGGGTCGAGACGGTAAGGGAAGTGCGCCCGCCTGTTCCCCCCCCGGCGGTGGGGTCAGGGGCCGCCTCGTTGTGCTGGTCCTCAGCGGCGTGCCGTGGGGGGCTGAGCTTGGCCGAGCACACGCCCCGTGTGGCCCCCGCTACGTGGGGGGCTGCGCGCGGGCGTGGGAGCGATCGTGGGGGCCGGGGCCTGTGAGAGAGGGGGCTGTGTCACGCATCTTGGGCGTGCTCCCCCTCGAGGGCCCGAGGGGCGAGCCCGAGGGCAGCAAGCCTACCGAGGTCGTGCCCCGGCCCTGGCCGCGAACGCTCCCGTTGGCCGTGTGCTTACCCATACCGCAGACTCCCTCCCCTCCAGCCGACTGGAGGGGGGTGTAGGTAGCTCACGGAAGCGCCTCTGTGGGCCTGAAGGGGAGGTGATGAGTGGGGCATGACACGCCCATTCTGTCCATTCAACAGAGGGTCAGGGCTACAGCAGACCCCAGAGAGGGACAGCAGACCCCAGAGAGGGGCAGCAGCCCGGCCGGCCACTGGGTCTCCATGTCTCAGGCTTCCCGGGGAACCTCCCCCCCTTCTCCCCGCCTCCCCCCACATTCTGCCACCCACCTTGGTGCATTTAGAATGGCTCCAATTGTAAATAGATGCTGGTGGGAAGATTTCTACAGGTTACCTGCAATGGCTGACCTGTCATGCTTGTAACCCTGGGAGAGAACAATTCTCTTTGTCCCCAGAGGCGTCAGACCTCCTCTCTCAGGAACCCCTGAACCCCGGCCACTGGACTTCACTCCACTGCCACGTAGTATGGGTCCTCCAAACGTTCCTGTGACGGTGAGTATGGTTTCCATGTGGGTTGAAGCCTCCCCTTGCTGCAAGCCTTCTGTCCTCACCATGGCATAGAGACGGTTAAAAAAAATTGTGTTTGCCACTTTGGGTATACCTTCCACAGCCTGCAGTGATCAAGGCACCCACTTCGCTGGGCAAGTCCTATGAGCCTTCACAAAAGCTCTTGCAAACTTCTTGGGACCATCACTTTTCCAGTCACACTCAATCATCAAGCAAGATTGACACGGCCGATGGGAAAACTGGACTCCGAGAAGAAAGAGTGACCTACGTGGGGCTGAATGAACTGAGGGCTAGGATGATAGTGTGTGTATGACTACTTGTCTACAATAGGACTGATTGGGGAAGCCGGGGTGGGGGGCAGGGTGCGGATACCTTAGGAGCTTGGGATGAACATATACACATTCCTATACATAAAGTGGATAATCAACAAGCTCTTACGACTTGGCACAGGAAACTATACTCAATACTTTGTAATAACCTATAAGAGAAAAAAAATCTGAAACAGAATCTATCTATATCTATCTATCTATCTATCTATCTATCTATCATCTATCTATCTACCTATCTTTCTATCTAAATCACTGTGCTGTACACCTGAAACTGCACGACATTATAAATGCTTCAATTATTTCAAACAGAAAAGAATCTCCTAACCTGAGTGAGAGAGAGAGAGAGAGAGAACAGGACGGATTGTGAAATCTTTTCTTTGCCAGCTACAAGGGAAAATGAAAACAAACAAAACCCAATTTATTTTAAAAGTTGGACATCCATTTGGTGACTTGTACCCTTGTCAGCAAAATGGAATCACTTCTCTTTTTCTCCCTACCTGCTCCGTCCAGAATTCAGAAACTCTCCGTGAGGCTCCTTATTTCTTTGGCAAGAGAGTCACTTGCATGCGTTCCTTAGAGGCCCACGTTACGTTTCCATAAAACGGGAATACACACTTGTGGATATGAGATTCTGGTGCTATTCATTTTCCTTAGGGTGCTGCTTTTAACCTGAAAACCGGACTGGATCCTGAAGTCTTTCAAGTTGCCCCCAATATCGGGCTACAACTCTCTCCATGAATGTTTCCCACTTTCGCCCAGCCCACCCTTTTGACTTGGCATCACTGACAACGAAAACGGCCCTTTGCCTGAAGCCCTACAGACCGAAGCTGGAGGACTTGGTGAAAACTTTAGAGACATGGCCACCACAGCTCCTATGGAAACCATCCTGGTGCCTGTTTCTGTGAGAGCCACTCTGAAAGTCGAACCAAACACCCATCATCACAGCCATTTCAAACTGCTAAAGTTGCTTCCACCCTAACATCTACAAATCTTCTTCACTGACACCGCCCCCCACACGCTCCCCCCCTCCACTGGTTTATAATCGGCCCCTGGCGACTTGGGAAGGAGCGAGCGGTGGAGAAGCAGGTGGGGGCAGGGGCGGGGGCGGGGTGGGGCGGGACCAACAGACAGTAGCCTCTGCCTGCCTGCCTGCCTGCCTGCCGGGCTGAGACCTGAGGGCTGCGGGCCACGCTGGTTTCTGCAACTCAATCCCTTCCAGGAAGCACCTGTGATGACTACTTGGCAGGGAATGGTCAAAGCTGAACTCTCTTGGCCTATTTCTGAAAAAGGCCTGAGTCTCAGCTACGACAGATTTTCTGGATTTCTTGGCCCATGCACGGACCCGCACCCTCCCATCCTGTCAGATCCTTTGTACCCACACCTCCCCTGGGAGAGTTCTTTGGCCTCGTCTGGAACATGAACAAGCAAAACCAAACACAGTGTGACATAATGTATTGGTCTTTATTGAAAAGAAACATGCTCCTCTCGCACACCTGAGGGCAGGAAGCAAAGGCAAGTTCTCAGCAGGATGGTGGACAGGGAACCCGAACCGAGGCTGGTCAGCAGTGGCCCCCTGCCCCCCACCGCCCCGCCCCCGATCCCCGTCTCTCCCAGGCCCACGAGGGGCCTCCCTTCCCCGCCTCTCTCTGTGCCCCTCGTCTCCAGCTCCCCCAGCCCAGCTTCTGCACCCCACCCCCCCATCCCCGGCCCCGGGAAGGGGAGGCATGTCTGTCCCAGCTCCAGTTCTGATATTTCACTTGTGAAACTTCCCTAGGCCCAGGTGCCAGCTTGCCGTCCTGCTGCTTCATGTCCGTCTCTATCAGCCATGCCCAAAGGGCACGTGAAATTATGGACAGCAAATAGCACACCTAGAGGGTGTGTGTGTGGGGGTGGGGTGTGGTGTCCCTTCTCCAGGAAGCAGTGAGGGAACAAAAGGAGGCCTGGGGGAAGGAGTCCTGGGTGCCTATCATCGCGCCCCCGCCCCCCCCACCGCCCCGCAGCGCACCATTCGTTTCCATCTCCGCATCTGAAGGACACGTAGTCCTCGTTGAAGCAACTTGATGAGGATTCCCCTCCTAACGACGTGACAGAACCTATGAAGAACTGCACTCCTTGAATCCATAAATGCTAACAGGATCCAAGGAGTTTTCCATCAATGGCCGAAAAAGAAATGGTCCTGAACATAATAACTGCCAAGTATTCCTCTAGACGGAGGCATCATTCACTTTTTCTTTTTTTAACTTATTTTCTTTTTATGTTTTACAATAAACTGTATATATTTAGAGTGTACAATTTGGTACCCCAATCTTCCAATTCATTCCCCCCCAACCCTCCCCACTTTCCCCACTTGGTGTCCATATGTTTGTGCTCTACATCTGTGTCTCTATTTCTGCCTTGCACACCAGTTGATGTGTACCATTTTTCTGCAGTCCACATATATGTGTGAATATACAATATTTGTTTTTCTCTTTCTGACTCACTATCTTTCACTTGTTAACAACAGTAACGACGATGACGCCGACGACAAGGACAAGGATAAGGACCGGAAAAACAACAACAGAGAGAGCACTGGGCGAGTTTTCCACTTCTTAAAGGAAGGAGGCCGTGTTCCCAGGCAGGTTGGCTCAGCTGCACAGTTTCCTCCGGTGACTATTCCTGGGGGCACCGTCGAGGTGATGCACGAAACACACAGGAGGAGGCCTTCTTGAATGTCCTGCCCAGGAAATGGGGACATGATTCCAGCAGTGGCAATGGCTGCCCTTCTCTTTAGGGTGACACACGGGCCTGATGGCACTGGGCAAACCCTCCCCTCCCTCCCTCCCTCCCTCCCTCCCACCTTCCTTCCTTCCTTCCTTCCTTCCTTCTTGAGGCTCTTGGCCTCCCCACTTTAAGGAAGAGCCCAGGGCCCAGCAGAAAAGACCTTCTGCTGATCCTTGCCAGGGGGCTCTCATTTTACACACTTGAATAGGATCAGTAGACACCGTCATCCCATGAGAAGCAGACAATATCATCTAAAAGCCTACTTTCCTGGTGTCTCAGCGTGCAGGGCTCCTCCTTCTCAGGGATCTTGCGCTCTGTAGGGATAATTCACATGCTGGGGGAGTAGGTTCCCAATAGCATCTTATGAAATGGATTACAGGATGTCTTCCTTTGAAAAAGATAAAGATTATTTGGGAAAGTTATTCATATGAAGCACATGGATGATATCCTCTCTGATCTATATATTAGAGTTGACCGTTGAACAACCAACATGGGGGATTAGGGGGGCCGACCCCACACACACCATTGAGAACCCATGCATAACTTCACAGTCCAAGCTCTGTATCGGGGCTTGCACCTCTGAGTACTCAGCAACCAGAGATCCTGCAGTGCCATAGTGCACAGCTATGGAAAACATCCCCTTATGAGTCACACACACACACACACGCGTGCGTGCGTGTGCGTGCTCGAGCGCAGACATCTCAACTTTGTTACACAAGAGTTAGTGGTGTTCGAATAATCTTAGAAGTGACGACTGCTGTCTGATGAAATCAATGGATCGATCAATCAATCTATGACACTACACTTTGTATTTCCTAGTCTCAAAATGATTTGGAATTTGGCTCCTTAGAAGTTTAGCTTGGTCCTTCAAGGACAGTGTCAGTCAGAGAGAAAATAACATTTCTTCAAATCATGGAAGTGAAATAGTCCTGGACGCTTATGTGAAACATTAACAGAATTTTTCTTCTTTATTTTATAAGATAACTGGAATTAGGAAGAAAATCTCCTCGTGAAAAACCAGGTGCTACCTTTCCTTGACTGACGATCGAAGAGGAGAAAGCATTTTCTGGGCCCATGCAACTTGAGAGAAGTTCTAACTTTTCTGGAAAAGAAAGATTCCCACCCTCCCCTTGCTCGGCCATGCTAGAAACCTTCCCCTGCCCCAAACTCTGACGTGTCCCCTTGTTTGGCCTCACTGTGTGTCGTCCGTGGGTGCGGGAACACACTTGCATTCCGTAACAGGAGAGCCTATGGAGAAAAGATCTCTGGCCACTTTCATGGGATCTGCATTGCTGGCTAGGTAAACCTAAGACATCAAAAGAAGTGCCTTGGAACACATGCTCCTCCCACACTGGTCACCTCATAGGATTCCTAAATGACTCTGGTTCAGCACTCACTCGACTTGGCTGTGTTTCTGTGCTTCCTGACCTAAAGGATCTATCTGGATATGCCACCCGATAGAAGCTGAAATAAATTCACTTTGGATGTGTGTGAATGCCGTTCATACAGAGAGTGGGGACTGCAGGGAGCTCTTGTGGATAAAGAAAAATGGGGGAACACATGTAGGCGACAGCACATAAAGTATAGAAAGATACACGAAGGTTTCCTTCGTTCGCGGGTTGGGAAGGGGGAACGACAGAACATTCCCTGCTTCTACTCCACGCACGCATGCACGCAGGCACGCAGGCAGGCAGGCAGGCAGGCAGGCACCGGAGTGGGGTGGGGTGGGGGGAGCTGGCTCCTTACCCCACCCACCAGGGATGCGTGCGCGTTTAAAGAGACCAGGAGGAACGTGGTGGCGGTGGCGATGAGGAAGGAGGACCACGTTCAAGGTGTGGATTTGCGGTGAGGGCTATGTGAGGTGACTAAGAACTCGGTGCAGTGAGCGGCCCATACAAGGACAGAAGCGATGGTCCCCTAATGCTTGCAGGGCCTGGCCAGGAGCATGAACGGGAGCCCATGTCCCCAGGTTGGCATCATGACACTAGTTCATCCCTGTGAAACAGGATGTGTTTTCTGTGTTCTCCTGTCTTGACAAACACACGTCTTTACCTGTGTCTCCGTACAACGACGGTCTCTGCGTGACAGTCGGCAGAACATCCCCAGGGACAATTATCACAGAGACCTGAGGTTCTGCTTGGCTGGCAATGCTTGTGTGAATACTGCAGTGAGATACAGACAGACAGACAAAGCAGACAGACAGCACACACACACACACACACACACACACACAAACACACACCCCTACTTATAATTATGTGTATTTAATACGATATCTTTATTGATTTTCTGTCTCAGATGACTAATGATGCTGTCAGCCTCATGATTTTCACACAGGGTTTCTGTGTGTGTCCTACTGTCGGGACAACATAGCCGGTCTGTGTCATGGAAACAGAGACACCGTGGGAGTCACAGGAATGAAGACCTCGTTCTAGGAACTAGACCTTCCAGAGGCCTGGGAGCAGCTGGGCAGGGCAGGGCTGGGCTGGGCTGCGGAGGGAGGGGAGGGGAGGGGAGGGGAGGGAAGGCTGTGGCTCTCAGTCCTCTGAGTGCCCGGTGGCAGTGGCGGAGGTGGCAGTGCCGATGGAGCTGTCAGCGCCCGCAGGGAAAGGTAGCCACCGATGTGCGGGGCCACAGGGGAGACATGGAGAGACTCGGGGGAAGGCACAGCTGTCCCTCGGTGGATCTGCGGCCAGGCAGCAGGAGTGGCCTGGGTCACTGTCGTCCAGGGGGGCACCAGCTGGGAACACTAGCCAGACGCAGGGCGGCGGGTGTGTGTGTGTGTGTGTGTGTGTGTGTGTGTGGATGGACAGCCTTCCACCCTGCACCTCTGTGCCCACCTGTCACCATGTGGGATGGCAACAGCCTGCAGAGAGCCTTGGCTGTGGCTTCACTTCCAATGCCTACATCCCATCCAGCGTTCTCTTTGCACCAGCCCTACCCTGGGGTCGCACGGGGAGGGGGAGACTCAGAAAGGCGGTTCCCAGGCTGCCCCCCGCATGGAAGTCACATGAGCCTCCGGACATGGCCGTGCCACGTCAAACACACGTCTTGAGGTAGGTCAGACTTTCCATTGTGTTACGGTTTGTTTCCTTGGGAGAAGTTGTGTCTCTTAGGCCAGGAGCAACTGGAATTGTCGGTCAAAGTCCTCAGGCAGCCCTTTGACTTGGAGGCCGAGCACAAGTTTGACACGGTATGTTTCCGGTGACATGGAATTGCAGATGGCCCACGAAGCATGCTCTCGCCAATACTGCCAAGCCTGTGGTCTCACAGGGGACGGGTCTCCTCGACCGAGATGTCACCATCTCGGGAATCCGCACCTGGAGCGACACGGTGACCTCAGGACGAGCGCCCTGTCTGTGCGCCCCATCCGGATTGCGCGTGGACGGGAATGGAGCAGCTCTGGGAACGGTGGACGATGCCAGCTCTTGTTCTTCTGCTCTGCTGCCTGCCGTGCACGGCTGTGGAGAGGGACGAGCCGCTGTGGAGAGGGATGAGCCGAGTCCAGTGTCTCTGAACCCACCCCAAGCAAAGAGGAGCAGGAAAGTGGGTGTGGGCCCTCCCTCGTGTGTGGCCAGGATCCTGTGCGGAGGGAGAGTCCCTGGCCCTCCCGCTGAGAGGAAGGTGCGAGAGGTGGGATTGGCGGCGTCCTTTCCTCGGGGCCCCAGAGCTTCTGCGGCTCCGATCTCCCCTCTTCACAGTTCTAGTTGGCGCCCGCCCCAGCACAACCTACCTGAGAGCTTCCCTGGTATCCGGAAGCGATGGCTTTGTGTTTTGAGGACGGAAGGGGAGAAAGAGCTGAGCAAAGCTTTTCCCTGGAACCTGAGTGTCTATGGGTGTGTCTGGCCCATCACCAGCGGAGCGTGCTGAGTGCCACTTCCTGAGAGCAGGTGCTCTTTAAGGAAAGTATGGCTTCGTATCTTTGTTACACGCAGGCCCTTCTAGAATGTGGAGCGAGTTTCTCAAGAATCCCAGCAGAATCCCAGGTGCTGTGGAGGCTAGGGCCTCAAAGGTCCGGCTCCATCCCCTCTCTCCATCCTGGCCTGGCCTGGCCTGGCTGGGCCCCTAAGGACCCTGCTGGCCTCTAGGAGTGGCCCCTGCTTCTCGGTTGGTTTCCATGCTA
>NW_026648479.1:50000-60267 GCF_030028045.1 Hippopotamus amphibius kiboko | reverse complement strand
GCCGGTCTGTGTCATGGAAGCAGAGACACCGTGGGAGTCACAGGAATGAAGACCTCGTTCTAGGAACTGGACCTTCCAGAGGCCTGGGAGCAGCTGGGCAGGGCAGGGCTGGGCTGGGCTGCGGAGGAGGGGAGGGGAGGGAAGGCTGTGGCTCTCAGTCCTCTGAGTGCCCGGTGGCAGTGGCGGAGGTGGCAGTGCCGATGGAGCTGTCAGCGCCCACAGGGAAAGGTAGCCACCGATGTGCGGGGCCACAGGGGAGACATGGAGAGACTCGGGGGAAGGCACAGCTGTCCCTCGGTGGATCTGCGGCCAGGCAGCCAGGAGTGGCCTGGGCCACTGTCGTCCAGGGGGCACCAGCTGGGAACACTAGCCAGACGCAGGGCGGCGGGGGTGGGTGGGTGTGTGTGTGTGTGTGTGTGTATGTGTGGATGGACAGCCTTCCACCCTGCACCTCTGTGCCCACCTGTCACCGTGTGGGATGGCGACAGCCTGCAGAGAGCCTTGGCTGTGGCTTCACTTCCAATGCCTACATCCCATCCAGCGTTCTCTTCGCACCAGCCCTACCCTGGGGTCGCACGGGGAGGGGGAGACTCAGAAAGGCGGTTCCCAGGCTGCCCCCGCATGGAAGTCACATGAGCCTCCGGACATGGCCGTGCCACGTCAAACACGCGTCTGGAGGTAGGTCAGACTTTACATTGTGTTACGGTTTGTTTTCTTGGGAGAAGTTGTGTCTCTTAGGCCAGGAGCAACTGGAATTGTCGGTCAAAGTCCTCAGGCAGCCCTTTGACTTGGAGGCCGAGCACAAGTTTGACACGGTATGTTTCCGGTGACATGGAATTGCAGATGGCCCACGAAGCATGCTCTCGGCAATACTGCCAAGCCTGTGGTCTCACAGGGGACGGTCTCCTCGACCGAGATGTCACCATCTCGGGAGTCCGCACCTGGAGCGACACGGTGACCTCAGGACGGGCGCCCTGTCTGTGCGCCCCATCCGGATGCGCGTGGACGGGAATGGAGCAGCTCTGGGAACGGTGGACGATGCCAGCTCTTGTTCTTCTGCTCTGCTGCCTGCCGTGCACGGCTGTGGAGAGGGACGCGCCGCTGTGGAGAGGGATGAGCCGAGTCCAGTGTCTCTGAACCCACCCCAGGCAAAGAGGAGCAGGACAGTGGGTGTGGGCCCTCCCTCGTGTGTGGCCAGGATCCTGTGCGGGGGGAGAGTCCCTGGCCCTCCCGCTGAGAGGAAGGTGCGAGAGGTGGATCGGCGGCGGCGTCTTTCCTCGGGGCCCCAGAGCTTCTGCGGCTCCGATCTCCCCTCTTCACAGTTCTAGTTGGCGCCCGCCCCAGCACAAACCTACCTGAGAGCTTCCCTGGTATCCGGAAGCGATGGCTTTGTGTTTTGAGGACGCAAGGGGAGAAAGAGCTGAGCAAAGCTTTTCCCTGGAACCTGAGTGTCTATGGGTGTGTCTGGCCCATCACCAGCGAGCGTGCTGAGTGCCACTTCCTGAGGGCAGGTGCTCTTTAAGGAAAGTATGGCTTCGTATCTTTCTGACACGCAGGCCCTTCTAGAATGTGGAGCGAGTTTCTCAAGAATCCCAGCAGAATCCCAGGTGCTGTGGAGGCTAGGGCCTCAAAGGTCCGGCTCCATCCCCTCTCTCCATCCTGGCCTGGCCTGGCCTGGCTGGGCCCCTAAGGACCCTGCTGGCCTCTAGAGTGGCCCCTGCTTCTCGGTTGGTTTCCACGCTGCTGCTCACAGAGCCATCTTCTCCAAAGGCAGCCGACCGCCGTATTCCTTCCGTGGAGGCCTGGCACGGCTCTCCTCGGCTTGGATGATAGCATGAGAGGACTGACAAGCTGGGTCCTTCCTCCAGGGCTGACCTTTTACAAACTCCGCCTTGAAGAGGGGTAAAGTCAGCATGTCATTCTCACGTGTAAGATGGGACCCGAGGGGCCCGTTCCTAGCTCTACCACTTGGGAGAGTGGGGGACTCTTCCGTCAAGGAAACGGAGAGCTCATACTTGATGGTGCGGTTGTCAGAAGCCTTTTTCTAAGCCTCCCCTGGCCCCACCGTGTCAGAAAGACGTGTCCCTCCACCTGCCGGGGACTTGATGAAGGAGAGTCACTCTGGTAGAAGTACCCGAAGCTCGATGACTTCACTGCCGTCTCCCTTTCTCTGGCACGGGCCCGCCCCTGGAGGAGCCCTGTCTTCACCTGGCCGTGACGGCACCGCTCAGGGGAGCTGGAGACAGGACCCCAATGAGGGCAGGTGGATGGGAGCCTGTTCAAAATGACCTACACACCCAATCTGCCGTAGACATGGTCCACAGATCGTGGACGTGCCTGTGCCCCCGAAGACATCCGTGTGGCCCCGGGCATCCGGCAGCCATCTTCTCCATGTTCTCCTGACCTGTGCTCTCGCTCTTTTCTCCGGAGCACTCGCCTGATGATTCGTGGGGGCATGAAACCCCAGCTGGCAGGAGCCAAATGATCTTCCCAACACAAGGGAAAAGAAGAGGTGGGGTCCCGCATCCATCCAATGTTTCTGTGCCTAAGAATGAGTTTCTAAGAAATCTCATCCTCCTTTAGCTCCCTTAACACCCCCCCCACCCCGGCGCCCGCCAGCCCGGGCCATAGTATAGTTACTTTCCCAGATTTCCTCCCTCTCCTCAGCAGAACCGAAGAGATTGTAGGTGTTGCCACTTCTCTGAGTCTTTCTTTGCTTTCTTAGGAGGGCTGCCCCATGTCACGTAAAACTTGGAAGACATACATGCGTGAGCATCTCTCCTTGTGATTCTAACCCAGGGAAGAGCATTTAAAACTCGAAAGGAGGCAAACTAGGGTTCAGGCACCCAGAGTTGAGCTGGGTGGCCACTGGGAAGAGAGTTCCAGACCCCTTCCTGTTTGGGGGAGGGGGAAATCTCCCCCTCTGCCCCTCTTGAGTCCTCGTGGCTGGACTCATCCTAACATGGACTCAAGGCGGATAGAGGAAGCGGGAGCGGGAACACGTGTTCGTTTGTTGTTGTTGTTGTTGTTTTACCTTCTAGCCGTGAGAAGTGGCTGAGGCGGGCAGCTTTTCGACTGTGTAGACCAAGGGACAGTACATGTGTGAGACAGGGATCAGACCGAGAGACTTAGCTTTCGGGTGCGCCCTGAGGGAAGGAAGAATCTAAACAGAGTTTGGGCTTGGGGGGGGTCCCTGAAAGAAGTCACAGTGTCTGTCTCCCTAGGCTTCTCGGCCCCAATGAATTCCCTACTTTGGGGATCGGAGCGTCCTCCTAACTCCAGGTGCAGATGCAGGGAGTGCGCCTTTCACCCGAGAGAGAGATGGATGTCTCGCTTTCAGGGAGACACAAAGAAGAGCCCGAGGGTCCCTCTTGTGTTGGCCGCCTGCTTGAGGTCACCGTCACGCCAAATGATCACTGTGCCACGGAGGTGCATTTTGGCGTGGCCTATCCTGGGCTCCACAGCCACCTCCCTGAGAACGGGTATGGTCAGAACCGTAGGAAGCTCAAGGGCGCCGCCAGCCGGTTTCAAAAACGTATCTGTCAGCACCTGCTGGCTGCAACCGCGAGGTTTGCAAGTGCCCTCCGCATAATTCTCCCCCTCCCCCGCAACGACGTCATCACTTCCAATCCTGGCGAACAATGTATGGAACCTTTGCTGGGGTTTTCGTTTGTTTCTCTTTTGTGGGGTTTCTCTCTCTCTCTCTCTCTCTCTCTCTCTCTCTCTCTCTCTCTGTCTCTCTGTCTCTGTCTCTGTCTCTGTCTCTGTCTCTGTCTCTCTCTGTCTCTCTCTCTCTGTCACACGCGCTCTGATGTTCGGGGCCTAATGGGAGAAATGAAATCAAGCGAGGGGTTTTGCCCTCAGGTTGCCTTGGTCTCGGGTTGACTTGTGTGCGCTGAGAAAGACGGCCTTTACTGAAGGCCCTGCGCAGACTTTTTGACACCCCCGATCCATGGAATCCTGAAGCTGTGGAACCTAGAAATCTTTCGGTCTCCTTTTGATTTGGAAATCTTCTCCTTGACAGAAAGAAGCCCATTTAAAAGAGAAAAAGAAAAAGTGGAACTGCATGAGCAGATCGGTTTTTAGATCTCAGCCGGGCGGCTGCCCGGTTCTCTGGGGAGAACTGTCTTCATCTTGCAAATCTGTACACACAGCCCACAGTGGCCTGGGATGGAGGCCAGTGGACTGGATTGGGCAGAACCTGAGACCAGAGGAAAGAGAAAAAAAATAAGAAAAATGGTGGTGGTGGTTGGGGGGAGGGGGAAGAGGTCTGCTTTGAAAAATAGGAACTGCTGGCAGGGCTCCCTCACCCCCACCCCCCCACCCCAAAGTAGGACTGTGTATCCAGGCGTAGAAATGATACTGCGCCAAGAAGGCAAGCGCTGTTGAGACTGCTGTTCCTATGATGTTACAAACCGAAAGCGATGCTTTCTGGTCGAGGCTCTCCATGACAATCTGCTAAGCAAATCACACGTTGGCTGTTTTGGACGTTCTCTGCAGTTTTCATTGGGAGTGAGGAAGAGCCGTTTGTACATGTTTTGATACAATGTTTTGAATGCTGTGGGACCATGGTATGTTTCCGCCGTGGATGAACAAGGTTGCCTTTTCCAGCTTCCGCTTGCATGGTCATTTCCTGGTCCTGACGACCCCCCCCGCCCCAAGTGAGGGAGGCCTGTGTGTCTTTGTGTCCATTTAGAAGGGTTGGTGCTTGATGCCAGCATGATATCCAAATCTTGATTTTGGACTTACCAAACTACTGTTGGGAGTTTGTTTCTTGTCTTAATCTCCCTTAACTCTTGCAGTCACCTGAGTGTCCACTCTTGATTTCGCGTCTCTCTCTGCCTCTGTCTCTGTCTCTCTCGCTCTTTCCTTTTGTTGATTTCTTCAAGGCAAGCCATCTTTTTCCTCCTCCTCCTCCTCCTCCTCCTCCTCCTCCTCCTCCTCCTCCTCCTCCCCCCCCTCCTCCTCCTCCCCCACCACCCTCCTCTTCCTCTTGCTCCTTTCTCTGCCCCCCTCCCCCCTCCCTCCCTCCTCCCCCCGCCCTTTTAAAATGGAAGTCTAACAGACTGACAAGAGTATATTGGTTTTCAGGTGTATACCCTAGCGAGTGGCTATGTTTACACATGGCCCAGGGATCTCCGTGATAAGTCTCGTTACTGTCTGTCACCATTCGATGTCATGACAGTAGGATGGACTCTATTCCGCCTGCTGTACATGACATCCTGCGAGTGAGTTGTTTATTTCATAACTAGAAGTGGGCACCGCTTCCTCTCCCTCACCTATTGCACTCGTCTCCCTCTTCCCCCCTCCCTCCCTCCTCTGGCCACCCCCCATTTGTTCCTTTTAGGTGTCGAGGAACCTGTTTGCGGTTCCTTCTTTGTGTTCATGTGTGTGTATTGCTGTGTACGTTCTTCACAGACATGATAGTCTCGCGACCTGAGGTATCTTGTGTAGCGCAATACCCTCTGGGTCTCTCCATGTTTCCGCGGATGGCAAGACCTCATTCCCTGGTAGGGTTGAGTCATAAACGCGCGCGCGCCTGTGTGTGACTAGGTAGAGACGTATGCACACAGAGAGCGCTATCGGTATGTCCCTAACTATGGCTACATAGGGATAGGTGTGGATACACATACACGTGTATGTATGTGTCACCCTCACCCCCTCGGTGGGCACGTAGTGGAGTTGCTGGGTCACGTGGTAGTTGTTGGTGCAGTGCTTTCAGGGACTTCTGTGCTGTTTTCCGTAGTGTCATCTGTTGTCGGGGAGCCATTCTGTCAGGCGCCAGGTGATATCTCTGAGTCCTCCAGCATGACATGGTGGTGGTCTCTCTCAGCGTGAAAAATAGGTGTCCCGTCAGGAGCCACTTTCCTCTGCCGTTTGGAACTTGCTGTCGCGATTCCAGATCCTGGGCCTGGCCGTGTATGCTTGTGCAGAGAAATGCCAGCGCTTTCTATCATACCCTCCATTTAAAAAAAAAATGGTTCTGTATTTGATGGGCTGCGTTGGGTCTTTTTTTGCTGTGCGCGGGCTTTCTTTCCGTTGCGGTGAGTGGGGGCTCCCCTTCGTTGTGGTGCGCAGGCTCCTCATTGCCAGTGGCTTCTCTTGGTGCGGAGCACGGGCTCCAGGCACGGGGGCTTCAGGAGTTGCGGCACATGGGCTCAGTCGTTGTGCCTCACGGGCTTCGTTGCTCCGCGGCATGTGGGACCTTCCTGGAGCAGGGATCGAACCCGTGTCCCCTGCAGTGGCGGGCGGATTCTTAAGCAGTGCGCCAGCTAGGCAGCCCCAGTTGTTTCTTGTATTTCAGGGAAAGGTTTCCTTTGGCTTTTGGTTTTGTCCCCGCCCCCACCCCCCAAGAAAGGTACTGTTGGTTGCTTTGTTGACAGTGGAAAACTGTGTTGCGGTTGCTGTTGGAGTGGTGGGGGTCGTCGTCCTTGTTGCTTTGTTTCCTTTGTGGGCGTTGTTTTCTGTTGGTTTTTTCTGGCTTTGTTTCCTTGTGGATGAAAATGCCTGGTCTTGGTCTGCTCTGTTCAGGCCTCCTGCCCACTTTCCCCATCGGGTTGCTTGTTCTGGGGGGGCTGCGTTGCATGAGGCCTTGCCCTGTTTTGGACAGGAACCTCTTATGGGACATGCTTGAGGTTTTCAGATGCGTGTGTGTGTGTACGTGTACACGTGTGTGTGTCTGTACGTGTACACGTGTGCATACACGTACATGTGTGTGTGCCTTTACGTACTCCTTGAAGGGCCACAGCAGTCCCAGAGCTTGACTTTGACTTTTTGGTAGTTTGGCTTGGTTTGATTTTGGTGGGACGACAGGTCACTGTGAACCTTTACTGTAAATCTCTCTCTCACACGCACGCGCGCGCGCGCGCGCGCACACACACACACACACACACACGCACGCACGCACGCACGCACGCACACTCACCACGTTGCATTGTGTAGATGTCCTGGAACGCGGTTTCTTTAGTGGATGGCTGTTGACTCGCTGCTCCCCGCCCCCCTGCCCCCGCCCGCCGGTGACTGTGGTCAGTCCATTTTGAAATCCACGTTCTGACCTCAAGGGCATGTTCCCCACCCACGCACCCATGTGTTCTCTTTGGACTTTGTCGCGGTCTGTGCGGAAATAGATGTTTGTTTCCATTTGTGTGGGGCCAGAGTGTATGTTTACTTTCGTTTCTAGCTTCCGGGCTCTGCGTATCAGCTTTCCAAAGCCCTTCCCCGTGCCAGAAGGGATGAGTTCCTGCGTCGTTCTCTGAGCGCTTGCCTGGTTTCGTTTCGCTGGTCCCCGCCTTCCCTCCCTCCCTCCCTCCCTCCCTCCCTCCCTCCCTCCCTCTCACCCTCCGGGGAGCTGGGGATCTCGCTTGTGGCACTGTGGGCGTCTCCGTGGAATTCCCCGCGCCCCCCCCCCCCCCCCATGGCCTGGAATCGCGTCCCCTTCCAGGCAGCCTCCCGGCGGCATCTTGCCAGCTACCCCCGCCCCCGTGTGCTGCCGGGGATCGGGACGCGCCGTGTCGTGTCGTGTCGTGTCGTGTCGGGCCGGGAGCTAGCTCCGAGGCGGACCCCTCGGGGCCGCGCGGGACGCCCGCCCCGCTCCGGGAGGAGCTCGGGCGTTTGGGCGGCCCGGCGCTCCGGCGTCCTCGGTGGCCGGCCGGCGACCGGGATCCGGCCCGGGGACGTTCGAGCCGGTTGTCGGGCGCCACCTGGCGGCCGCTTTTATATTGTCCCTTCCCTCCGGAGCTCCGGCGACCTTGTCGAGGGCTGTGACTCAGCCGCCGGGCCCGAAGCAGAGTTCCGGGAGGCGGGCGACGCTGGTGCTGGCAGCCCCGGTGGCGCCGAGGCGTAGGCGCCTCCTGCTGTCGCCTGAGATTGGGCCTGCAGATCTATGGGGCTGTGACTGCCGCCGCGCTCCCGAGCCAGGGCTGAGGGGCCGCCTGGCCGGGTCGACCAGCATGCGCCCGTGCCCCTCCGGCCGCGGGAACCCATGTCGGGTCGTGCCGCCGCGGTGGGAGAGGAGAGGGTCTGCCGCGCCCGGAGCGCCTGGGACTTGGTGGCCCGGCCTTCTCCTGGGCCGCCCTTGGGAGCGTTCGTTCCCCGACCCCCCCCACCTCCCTTTCCCGGTGCCCCCCGCGTCCCGCTCCGGAGGTGGGGACCGGCTCGGGCCGAGCGTTGAGGCCGGTGGAGGCCGCCACGGGCTCGGTGGTGGACGCGCGTGCGTCCCGGTCGTCAGATGCTTTCGGGCCGATGGTTTTCTGAGCCGGACTCCAGAGGTGAGGACCGGCCTGGGCCGCCAGCGGTGACCCGGAGAGGCTGGCCCGGGCCTGGGTGCGTTGCCCCGTGGGCTCCGGGCGTCTCCCTGGAGAAATGGGTTCAAGTCCCGATGGGTCCGGAGACGTGGACGGACCGGCCCCTGCTCGCGCAGGTGGCCGGCGAGGGTGCACCCGGCCTGTCAGCGTGCCCGCGTGGGTCCCGGTCGTCGGACGCGACTTTGTCTCCCCCCTCCGCTCTCCACCCCGAGTCCGGGCCGGGAGGTGGGGACTGGCGCGAGCCATACTGGGTGGCCCGGGGAGGGGCTCCCGGGCCCGGGCGTGGTCCCTCATGGGGCCCGCTCATCGGAGGCGGCTCGGAGGGGTGCTGTGTTTCTTTCTTGGAACCAAGTCCTGGCCCGGAGACTCGGATGGACCGGTGCCTGCCCGCGTGGGGGGACCGGGGAGGGCGTCCCCAGCCCGCTCCCTCTCCCCCGTGTCCCCGGCCCACTCTGCCACCCCTCCATCCCCGGGTCGACCAGGTGGCCCCGGGCGCTCCGGGGCAAGTGTGGATGGGGAAGTGTTGGGGGCAGGTGGCCGGACCGAGGTTCCGGGGGCCCCCGTGAACCTCGTGGGTGGGCCCCGCTGTCGGGCGCGATGATTTCTTCCGCCGGAAATGGGGCCTTTTTGCCACCAGATAGGTGCTGACACGGTGTTCTTCTGCGTCTGTCGCCGATAGACGCTGGGGCTCCGGACGCGGGCAGGACTCCGGGCTGGGGGCGGCTGTCTGACGCCCGGCTCGGTCCTTGCCGCTTGAGCTGCCCGCTTGGGCCTGCGCGCCGGCTCTTGCGTGCGCGTCCGGCTGCCCCGACCCGCGGTGCCGCCTCCGGCCTCTGGCTGAGCCCGAGGGCGGCGGGGCCAGGTGGCGTCGGGTGCTCGACCCTGTGCGCTGCCCCCGCTGCAGGCACCCGGTGGTGAGTGGCCGGCACGACCCCACCCCACAGGCTCTGTGCCCCGTGTCAGGCGTTCTCGTTCTGGGGTGGCTGGCTGCTCTTTGCCCGAGACGAAGGGGCGCCGGCGAGGCGGAAGCGGGCCTCCGTGTGATGGGTCTTCGCCGTGCCTCCCCTGCGGGCCTCCCCCGCCGTGGCTTTAGGCTGGGTGGGTCAACCGATTGATGTGGTGGTGCCACGCTCCGCTGGGCTGGGCCTAAGCCGTGCCAGACGAGGGACGGACGTTCCTGGGGGACGGGACCGCTCTTCTCGTTCTGTCCGCGGGCTCCTCGCCTCTCTTCCGCCCCGCCTGCCGGGGTGTGCGGAAGGCAGGGGTGCGGCCTCCGGCCCCGAACCCGCGGTCTCCCGCCCCCGCCTCCCAGCGTGGGCGGGGACCGGGGTCCTCGGACGCAGCAGACGCTCTCGCTGTGCCTCTTTGGCGTACGCCTCGCGAGCGGCCCTCCCCGCGGCGGGGAGGGCCGCCCCGCCGCCACGCTGCGCGCCCCCCGTCGGTGTGCGAGCGTGCCGCGCCTGGCCCTCCGTGGTGCTCCTGGAGCGCTCCAGGTCGTCCCTCAGGTGCCCGAGGCCGAGCGGTGGTGTTGTTCCCCTTTCCCAGCGTGTCCCTCGGGTCTCCGCCACCGTGGCGGGTGCCGTGAGCGGCTCTCTCTTGGGGGGGTCGAGACGGTAAGGGAGGTGCGCCCGCCTGTTCCCCCCGGCGGTGGGGCCAGGGGCCGCCTCGTTGTGCTGGTCCTCAGCGGCGTGCCGTGGGGGCCTGAGCTTGGCCGAGCGCACGCCCCGTGTGGTCCCCACTACGTGGGGGGCTGCGCGCGGGCGTGGGAGCGATCGTGGGGGCCGGGGCCTGTGAGAGAGGGGGCTGTGTCACGCATCTTGGGCGTGCTCCCCCTCGAGGGCCCGAGGGGCGAGCCCGAGGGCAGCAAGCCTTACCGAGGTCGTGCCCCGGCCCTGGCCGCGAACGCTCCCGTGGGCCGTGTGCTTACCCATACCGCAGACCCCCTCCCCTCCAGGCGACTGGAG
>NW_026648479.1:15000-37500 GCF_030028045.1 Hippopotamus amphibius kiboko | reverse complement strand
GAGACCCGGGCCGCCGGCCGCCGAGCGACCCTCGGGCCGCGGGCTCCCCGAGAGCCGGGCCGCCGGCCGCCGAGCGACCCTCGGGACGCGCGCGCCCGAGACCCGGCCCGCCGGCCGCCGAGCGCCCCTCGGGCCGCGGGCGCCCGGGACCCGTGCCGCCGAGCGGCCTGTAGGCTCCGTGGCCGCGGGCCGCCGAGCGACCCTCGGGCCGCGGGCGCCCGAGACCATGCCCGCCGGCCACCGAGCGCCCCTCGGGATGCGGGCGCCCGGGACCCGGGCCGCCGAGCGGCCTGCAGGCTCCGTGGCCGCGGGCCGCCGAGCGACCCTCGTGCCGCGGGCTCCCCGAGACCCGGGCCGCCGAGCGGCCTGCAGGCCGCCGGCTGCCGGCTGCCGGCTGCCGGCCGCCGAGCGACCCTCGGGCCGCGTGCCCCCGAGAGCCAGGCCGCCGGGAGACCGTCAGCACGCGCAGACTCGGGCTGCGCAGCCCCGGGCTGCCGGTGGACCCGCGGGCCCGCGGGACCCCGGTCAACCAGCAGGCCGCGCCGTCCCGTACCGCCGGGTAACCAGCACGGCGGCGGTCCCAGGCCCTCCACGCCCGTGCTGCCGAGCGGTCTGCAGGCCGCGGGCCGCCGAGCGACCCTCGGGCCGCGGGCGCCCGAGACCATGCCCGCCGGCCGCCGAGCGACCCTCGGGCCGCGGGCGCCCGAGACCCGGGCCGCCGGCCGCCGAGCGACCCTCGCGCCGCGGGCTCCCCGAGACCCGGGCCGCCGAGCGGCGTGCAGGCCGCGGGCTGCCGGCCGCAGAGCGACCCTCGGGCCGCGGGCGCCCGAGACCATGCCCGCCGGCCACCGAGCGCCCCTCGGGATGCGGGCGCCCAGGACCCGGGCCGCCGAGCGGCCTGCAGGCTCTGTGGCCGCGGGCCGCCGAGCGACCCTCGGGCCGCCGGTCGACTTGCAGGCAGGTCGACCAGCCGGCCGCGGGCCGCCGAGCGCCCCTCGGGCCGCGGGCGCCCGGGACCCGGGCCGCCGAGCGGCCTGCAGGCTCTGTGGCCGCGGGCCGCCGAGCGCCCCTCAGGCTGCGGGCGCCCGGGACGCGGGCCGCCGAGCGACCTGCAGGCTCCGTGGCCGCGGGCCGCCGAGCGACCCTCGCGCCGCGGGCTCCCCGAGAGCCGGGCCGCCGAGCGGCCTGCAGGCCGCGGGCTGCCGGCCGCCGAGCGCCCCTCGGGCTGCGGGCGCCCGGGACCCGGGCCGCCGAGCGGCCTGCAGGCTCCGTGGCCGCGGGCCGCCGAGCGACCCTCGGGCCGCGGGCGCCCGAGACCCGGGCCGCCGGCCGCCGAGCGACCCTCGGGCCGCGCGCGCCCGAGACCCGGGCCGCCGGCCGCCGAGCGACCCTCGGGCCGCGCGCGCCCGGGACCCGGGCCGCCGGCCGCCGAGCGACCCTCGGGCCGCGCGCGCCCGGGACCCGGGCCGCCGGCCGCCGAGCGACCCTCGGGCCGCGCGCGCCCGGGACCATGCCCGCCGGCCGCCGAGCGACCCTCGGGCCGCGCGCGCCCGAGACCATGCCCGCCGGCCGCCGAGCGACCCTCGGGCCGCGCGCGCCCGGGACCCGGCCCGCCGGCCGCCGAGCGACCCTCGGGCCGCGGGCGCCCAGAGACCCGGCCCGCCGGCCGCCGAGCGACAGCACGCGCGGACTCGGGCTGCGCAGCCCCGGGCTGCCGGTGGACCCGCGGCCGCCGCTTGACCCGTGTATGCTTGCTGTTCATCTCCTGGAGATTCCTGCACCAAGCTGATTGAATGAGGAACATGGAAGCACTGTATATAGGCTTTGCATTTTTCTCTTCGTTTCCTGTACTTTGCCTTCGTTTCCTTTGCGTGTGCTCTATTTTATTGTACATGTTATATTGCTTGTTATTTTTTTATTCATTTAAGGTAGGACCGCTTTTATGCGTTTCTACACCTCCCCGCCCCCCCCCCCCCCCCCCGCCCCGCGTCTCCCTCCTCTGGTGCCCGCCCCAAATGAGGTCGCATCATCTTTCATAGTGTACATCCTGGGCCAGCATAAGCTTTCCAAGAATAAAATGCCCCCCCGCCTTTCCTTCCCAAGGACACCACGAACACCTCCTGTCCTGTGCAGTGCTTTTTCACCCACCGCCAGCAGAGGGCCCTCTCTGACAGACCCAGGAACTCCCCTGCTCCGAGTCATCCAGGAGAGGCTGTTCCGTTCTGTGTGAAACGGGTGGGGTGGGCTGATGAGACATCATTGCTTAGAAGGCCATCGGGTTCACCGGTTCGGTGGCAAGAGAGAACATCCTCATCCTCCTTGAGGTTGACTCGGAAGGTCTTCGGGCCCGCAGGACACCGCCCCCAAATGGGCCTCCGTGGCATAGGGAGATTTTGCCATGCGAGGTGACAACAGGAGGGGAACACGGACCCTCCTTTCCTTCTCCCGTCTGAAAGCAGGAAGAAAATCTCTCACGGGAACAGGGTGGTGGAGGGGGCGGCCGGGAGGTGTAGAGATGAGGACTGACTGCTTTCCTGTCTTAAGAAATCACGAATCATCCAAGTGGGACCGCTCATAACACACAGAGGACAGAAGTGTGGACGAGATGAGGAGAATGTGTAAGGGAACGTCTTCCACAAGAACTCTTTTCCATAGGCCGACTTCAAGACTTTCCAACATCTCTAGGTTTAGGGGTGGACTGAGTGCCATGAAAGAATGGACATTCAGCAGCCTGTCTACATCATCTCCAAAGAAGGGAAAATGCTGAAACGTCCCTAGCTCCACAAGCCTAAGGGTCTCCCTGCTCCGGAGAGTTGGAGCATATGCGTGCTTCCATGCCTACACAGATCTTGCGCTTTAGGGAAACCACAAACTAGGCAGGAGCCTGGACTTCTACAAGGCAGTCCATGTTCACACGGGTCACTGTGGTTGGCTTCCTTACTTTCATTGGATTGGATTGGGGTGGGGTGGGGTGGGGTGGGGTGGGGTGGGGTGGGGGGCGGGGGGGGGCGGTGACAAATGTCCAAGGATGAGGCATCCTAAAGAAGGAACGTGTGTGGTCCAAGCTACCCGAGGTCGCCATCCTCATTGTAGGAAGAGGACCTCTTTGGGGAGTGTGGGGAGGGGGGAGGCAAGGTAGAAGGTATGCAGATAAGGTTTGGGGGAGGGAAAAAAAGACATTTCGGTCCTAAAGCTAGTCATTTCGAAATGGGAAACAAAGGACACAAGGGAAAAGCTAAAACTGGGCACAGGCGATTGGAAAAGGTTTCTGAGGAGAAGAATCTTCGGAAAGGAATGGGAACCGTGGTCAGGACTGCTTAAGATGAGGATGGATTCAAGGACACACATGAGTGTTCGTATCAACAGGAAACCAGTGCAAAACTAGAATTCAGTTTTCTGTCTCTCGGTGAAAAAGGCCAACTTTGGGCTCGGGCTTGGGTGTTTCTTCTATTGCTCTGCTCTCTCCGTCATGAGAGAGAAAGCTTTCCTTCCTTTTTCCGGAAGGAAGGAAGGAAGGAAGGAAGGAAGGAAGGAAGGCAGGCAGGCAGGCAGGCAGGCAGGCTTATGTCTTCTAAAAATCATCACTTCTTTTCTAGGTTACCTTTATCAGGTCTTGGGGGACTCACGTGGACTTAGTCCTCTTGATATTCAAAGAGCCAGGGTTGGCTCACAAGGAAAGAGGCTTCTCTCTTTGCCTAGCAAGTCTTTCCCTGGGATGTGGGTGACGTGGCTAAGGAGGCACTGTTCCCCAGTGACCTATCTAACTGTTTTACACTCGTTGGGGTATTTTGGACACATTTGCCCCCAAACCGAATGACACATGAAGTCTTTTGCACTTAGAATGCATGTTGAGAGAGGATCCAAGAGGAGAGGGCCTAGCTCAAGAATGTGTTCTCTCTCCTTCGAAAGCAGAGCCATGAAACGGAGTAGGCTTCCTGGAGAGGTTTCCTGACATGGGAAGCGTTGTCGAAGAGGAAGGAACGTGAAGCCTTCTTTGGCTTGTGTCTATACACGGGTGTGTTCCAGCTGCTCTGGAAATGATGGGATCCTTCTTCTCTGCCCTGGCATACAGGGTTTTCGGTCGTCCAAATGGAGGCTCACACGACAGGGACTGAGCCCAGTATCAAGGAGATATTCCACCCGAGTTTCATGCCGAGGCGGCAACAACAGCCTCTTGAAAGATGATGGGGGGTGGGGGGGGGCCACACGTGGATCAATTCCATTCTGTCCATTCAACAGAGGGTCGGGGCTACAGCAGACCCCAGAGAGGGACAGCAGACCCCAGAGAGGGGCAGCAGCCCGGCCGGCCACTGGGTCTCCATGTCTCAGGCTTCCTGGGGAACCTCACCCCCCCCCCCAGGTCCCCGCCGCCCCCCGCATTCCGCCACCCACCTTGGTGCATTTCGAATGGCTCCAATTGTAAATAGATGCTGGTGGGAAGATTTCTACAGGTTACCTGCAATGGCTGACCTGTCATGCTTGTCACCCTGGGGGAAAACAATTCTCTTTGTCCCCAGAGGCGTCAGACCTCCTCTCTCAGGAACCCCTGAGCCCCGGCCACTGGACTTCACTCCACTGGCACGTAGTAAGGGTCATCCAAACGTTCCTGTGACGGTGAGTATGGTTTCCATGTGGGTTGAAGCCTTCCCTTGCTGCAAGCCTTCTGTCCTCACCATGGCATAGAGACGGTTAAAAAAAAATTGTGTTTGCCACTTTGGGTATACCTTCCACAGCCTGCAGTGATCAAGGCACCCACTTCGCTGGGCAAGTCCTATGAGCCTTCACAAAAGCTCTTGCAAACTTCTTGGGACCATCACTTTTCCAGTCACGCTCAATCATCAGGCAAGATTGACAGGGCCGATGGGAAAACTGGACTCCGAGAAGAACGAGTGACCTACGTGGGGCTGAATGAACTGAGGACTAGGATGATAGTGTGTGTATGACTACTTGTCTACAATAGGACTGATTGGGGAAGCCGCTGGGGGCGGGGGGGGGGGGCAGGGTGCGGATACCTTAGGAGCTTGGGATGAACATATACACATTCCTATACGTAAAGTGGATGATCAACAAGCTCTTACGACTTGGCACAGGAAACTATACTCAATACTTTGTAATAACCTGTAAGAGAAAAAAAATCTGAAACAGAATCTATATCTATCTATCTATCTACCTATCTTTCTATCTAAATCACTGTGCTGTACACCTGAAACTGCACGACATTATAAATGCTTCCATTATTTCAAACAGAAAAGAATCTCCTAACCTGAGTGAGAGAGAGAGAGAGAGAACAGGACGGATTGTGAAATCTTTTCTTTTCCAGCTACAAGGGAAAATGAAAACAAACAAAACCCAATTTATTTTAAAAGTTGGACATCCATTTGGTGACTTGTACCCTTGTCAGCAAAATGGAATCACTTCTCTTTTTCTCCCTACCTGCTCCGTCCAGAATTCAGAAACTCTCCGTGAGGCTCCTTATTTCTTTGGCAAGAGAGTCACTTGCACGCGTTCCTTAGAGGCCCACGTTACGTTTCCATAAAACGGGAATACACACTTGTGGATATGAGATTCTGGTGCTATTCATTTTCCTTAGGGTGTTGCTTTTCACCTGAAAACCGGACTGGATCCTGAAGTCTTTCAAGTTGCCCCCAATATCTGGCTACAACTCTCTCCATGAATGTTTCCCACTTTCGCCCACCCTTTTGACTTGGCATCACTGACAACGAAAACGGCCCTTTGCCTGAAGCCCTACAGACCGAAGCTGGAGGACTTGGTGAAAACTTTAGAGACATGGCCACCACAGCTCCTGTGGAAACCATCCTGGTGCCTGTTTCTGTGAGAGCCAGTCTGAAAGTCGAACCAAACACCCGACATCATCACAGCCATTTCAAACTGCTAAAGTTGCTTCCACCCTAACATCTACAAATCTTCTTCACTGACACCGCCCCCCACACGCTCCCCCCCCCCCCCCCACTGGTTTATAATCGGCTCCAGTGATGGACCTTTGTCTTCCTTTGGTTTCCATACAAGTGCCTCTTAGGAAATAACCTGATTGCTTGCACCACAGGCCTAGTTTTTGGGAGCCCATCAACATCACTGCCTCCTGAGAGGAGATATGATAACTGTTTCACAGAACCGACCTGTTCTCAGAACTCAGAAACAGTTTCCATGAAATGGAGGCCTCTACTAACCTATTTTCTCCCTTTCCCTCCCTCCCCGCCTCCCTCCCTCCCTCCATCTCCCTCTCCCTCACACACACACACACACACACACACACACACACACACACACACACACACACACACACAGTCACCAGGTCAGCTTTCAATATGTTCAGAGTAGGCCGCCCCAAAATGTGTCTCCTTGAATTCAAGTCGCTTAAGAACTGGACAGCACAAGACCGGACATTCTGGCCCTCCTTTCTGTCCTCCCACAGCAGAGCACGATCTCAAGTTAAGACGTTTGCTTCCACGCATGTCCGTGATTCTCAAATGGTTTAGTGGGGTTTCCTGGGTTAGGAAAAAGAGGGGACTCCTATTTGCCTGAGACAAGGAGAAGTTCTCACACAACCTTCACCCATCCCTCCCTCCCTCCCTCCCTCCCTCCCTCCCTCCCTGCAGTTTGGAGGGGGCAGCCTAAGGGTGGGGAAATTGGGGAAGGAAAAAAAAAAGCCGTTCGATAAAGGGGAGCTCGAGGCAAAGTCAAAGGCTCCCGATCTGACCGGAGAGCATTCTGCATTTGAATGAAGCGATTGAACAAGGCCCTGCGGAATGAAGCGTCCGGACTTCCCCTCCCCCTCTCCCGGCAACTATCAGCCCTGGCGACTTGGGAAGGAGCGAGCGGTGGAGAAGCGGGCGGGGGCGGGGGCGGGGGCGGGGGCGGGACCAACAGACAATAGCCGCTGCCTGCCTGCCTGCCTGCCGGGCTGAGGCCTGAGGGCTGCGGGCCACGCTGGTTTCTGCAACTCAATCCCTTCCAGGAAGCACCTGTGATGACTGCTTGGCAGGGAATGGTCAAAGCTGAACTCTCTTGGCCTATTTCTGAAAAAGGCCTGAGTCTCAGCTACGACAGATTTTCTGGATTTCTTGGCCCATGCGCAGACCCGCACCCTCCCATCCTGTCAGATCCTTTGTACCCACACCTCCCCTGGGAGAGTTCGTTGGCCTCGTCTGGAACATGAACAAGCAAAACCAAACATAGTGTGACATGATGTATTGGTCTTTATTGAAAAGAAACGTGCTCCTCTCGCACACCTGAGGGCAGGAAGCAAAGGCACGTTCTCAGCAGGACGGGGGACAGGGAACCCGAACCCAGGCCGGTCAGCAGTGGCCCCCTGCCCCCCACCGCCCCGCCCTCCCCATCCCCGTCTCTCCCAGGCCCACGTGGGGCCTCCCTTCCCTGCCTCTCTCTGTGCCCCTCGTCTCCAGCTCCCCCAGCCCAGCTTCCGCACCCCCCCCCCCCCCCCCCGGCCCCGGGAAGGGGAGGCATGTCTGTCCCAGCTCCAGTTCTGATATTTCACTTGTGAAACTTCCCTAGGCCCAGGTGCCAGCTTGCCGTCCTGCTGCTTCATGTCCGTCTCTATCAGCCATGCCCAAAGGGCACGGGAAATTATGGACAGCAAATAGCACACCTAGACGGTGTGTGCGTGGGGGGGGGGGGTGTCCCTTCTCCAGGAAGCAGTGAGGGAACAAAAGGAGGCCTGGGGGAAGGAGTCCTGGGTGCCTATCATCGCGCCCCCGCCCCCCCACCGCCCCGCAGAGCACCATTCATTTCCATCTCCGCATCTGAAGGACACATAGTCCTGGTTGAAGCAACTTGATGAGGATTCCCCTCCTAACGACGTGACAGAACCTATGAAGAACTGCACTCCTTGAATCCATAAATGCTAACGGGATCCAAGGAGTTTTCCATCAATGGCAGAAAAAGAAATGGTCCTGAACATAATAACTGCCAAGTATTCCTCTAGACGGAGGCATCATTCACTTTTTCTTAACTTTTTTTCTTTTCATGTTTTACAATAAACTGTATATATTTAGAGTGTACAATTTGGTACCCCAATCTTCCAATTCATTCCCCCCCAACCCTCCCCGCTTTCCCCACTTGGTGTCCATATGTTTGTGCTCTACATCTGTGTCTCTCTTTCTGCCTTGCACACCAGTTGATGTGTACCATTTTTCTGCAGTCCACATATATGTGTGAATATACAATATTTGTTTTTCTCTTTCTGACTCACTCTCATTCACTTGTTAACAACAGTAACGATGACGACGACAAGGACAAGGATAAGGACCGGAAAAACAACAACAGAGAGAGCACTGGGCGAGTTTTCCACTTCTTAAAGGAAGGAGGCCGTGTTCCCAGGCAGGTTGGCTCAGCTGCACAGTTCCCTCCGGTGACTATTCCTGGGGGCACCGTCGAGGTGATGCACGAAACACACAGGAGGAGGCCTTCTTGAATGTCCTGCCCAGGAAATGGGGACATGATTCCAGCAGTGGCGATGGCTGCCCTTCTCTTTAGGGTGACACACGGGCCTGATGGCACCGGGCAAACCCTCCCCTCCCTCCCTCCCTCCCTCCCTCCCTCCCACCTACCTTCCTTCCTTCCTTCCTTCCTTCCTTCCTTCCTTCCTTCCTTCCTTCCTTCTTGAGGCTCTTGGCCTCCCCACTGAAAGGAAGAGCCCAGGGCCCAGCAGCAAAGACCTTCTGCTGATCCTTGCCAGGGGGCTCTCATTTTACACACTTGAATAGGATCAGTAGACACCGTCATCTCATGAGAAGCAGAAAATATCATCTAAAAGCCTACTTTCCTGGTGTCTCAGCGTCCAGGGCTCCTCCTTCTCAGGGATCTTGTGCTCTGTAGGGATAATTCACATGCTGGGGGAGTAGGTTCCCAATAGCATCTTATGAAATGGATTACAGGATGTCTTCCTTTGAAAAAGATAAAGATTATTTGGGAAAGTTATTCATATGAAGCACATGGATGATATCCTCTCTGATCTATATATTAGAGTTGACCGTTGAACAACCAACATGGGGGATTAGGGGGGCCGACCCCACACACACCATTGAGAACCCATGCATAACTTCACAGTCCAAGCTCTGTATCGGGGCTTCCACCTCTGGGTACTCAGCAACCAGAGATCCTGCAGTGCCATAGTGCACAGCTATGGAAAACATCCCCTTATGAGTCACACACACACACACACACACACACACACACACACACACACACACACACACGCGCGCGCACGTGCTCGAGCGCAGACATCTCAACTTTGTTACCCAAACGTTAGTGGTGTTCGAATAATCTTAGAAGTGATGACTGCTGTCTGATGAAATCAATGGATCCATCAATCAATCTATGACACTACACTTTGTATTTCCTAGTCTCAAAATTATTTGGAATTTGGCTCCTTAGAAGTTTAGCTTGGTCCTTCAAGGACAGTGTCAGTTGGAGAGAAAATAACATTTCTTCAAATCATGGAAGTGAAATAGTCCTGGACGCTTATGTGAAACATTAACATAATTTTTCTTCTTTATTTTATAAGATAACTGGAATTAGGAAGAAAATCTCCTCGTGAAAAACCAGGTGCTACCTTTCCTTGACTGATGATCGAAGAGGAGAAAGCATTTTCTGGGCCCATGCAACTTGAGAGAAGTTCTAACTTTTCTGGAAAAGAAAGATTCCCACCCTCCCCTTGCTCGGCCATGCTAGAAACCTTCCCCTGCCCCAAACTCTGACGTGTCCCCTTGTTTGGCCTCACTGTGTGTCGTCCGTGGGCACGGGAACACACTTGCGTTCCGTAACAGGAGAGCCTATGGAGAAAAGATCTCTGCCCACTTTCATGGGATCTGCATTGCTGGCTAGGTAAACCTAAGACATCAAAAGAAGTGCCTTGGAACACATGCTCCTTCCACACTGGTCACCTCATAGGATTCCTAAATGACTCTGGTTCAGCACTCACTCGACTTGGCTGTGTTTCTGTGCTTCCTGACCTAAAGGATCTATCTGGATATGCCACCCGATAGAAGCTGAAATAAATTCACTTTGGACGTGTGTGAATGCCGTTCATACAGAGAGTGGGGACTGCAGGGAGCTCTTGTGGATAAAGAAAAATGGGGGAACACATGTAGGCGACAGCACATAAAGTATAGAAAGATACACGAAGGTTTCCTTCGTTCGCGGGTTGGGAAGGGGGAACGACAGAACATTCCCTGCTTCTACTCTACGCACGCAGGCAGGCAGGCAGGCAGGCAGGCAGGCAGGCAGGCAGGCACCGGAGTGGGGTGGGGTGGGGGGAGCTGGCTCCTTACCCCACCCACCAGGGACGCGTGCGCGTTTAAAGAGACCAGGAGGAACGTGGTGGCGGTGGCGATGAGGAAGGAGGACCACGTTCAAGGTGTGGATTTGCGGTGAGGGCTACGTGAGGTGACTAAGAACTCGGTGCAGTGAGCGGCCCATACAAGGACAGAAGCGATGGTCCCCTAATGCTTGCAGGGCCTGGCCAGGAGCATGAACGGGCGCCCGTGTCCCCAGGTTGGCATCATGACACTAGTTCATCCCTGTGAAACAGGATGTGTTTTCTGTGTTCTCCTGTCTTGACAAACACACGTCTTTACCTGTGTCTCCGTACAACGACGGTCTCTGCGTGACAGTCGGCAGAACATCCCCAGGGACAATTATCACAGAGACCTGAGGTTCTGCTTGGCTGGCAATGCTTGTGTGAATACTGCAGTGAGATACAGACAGACAGACAGACAGACAGACAGACAGACAGACACACACACACACACACACACACACACACACACACACACACACCCCTACGTATAATTATGTGTATTTAATATGATATCTGTATTGATTTTCTGTCTCAGATGACGAATGATGCTGTCAGCCTCATGATTTTCACACAGGGTTTCTGTGTGTGTCCTACTGTCGGGACAACATAGCCGGTCTGTGTCATGGAAGCAGAGACACCGTGGGAGTCACAGGAATGAAGACCTCGTTCTAGGAACTGGACCTTCCAGAGGCCTGGGAGCAGCTGGGCAGGGCAGGGCTGGGCTGGGCTGCGGAGGAGGGGAGGGGAGGGAAGGCTGTGGCTCTCAGTCCTCTGAGTGCCCGGTGGCAGTGGCGGAGGTGGCAGTGCCGATGGAGCTGTCAGCGCCCACAGGGAAAGGTAGCCACCGATGTGCGGGGCCACAGGGGAGACATGGAGAGACTCGGGGGAAGGCACAGCTGTCCCTCGGTGGATCTGCGGCCAGGCAGCCAGGAGTGGCCTGGGCCACTGTCGTCCAGGGGGCACCAGCTGGGAACACTAGCCAGACGCAGGGCGGCGGGGGTGGGTGGGTGTGTGTGTGTGTGTGTGTGTATGTGTGGATGGACAGCCTTCCACCCTGCACCTCTGTGCCCACCTGTCACCGTGTGGGATGGCGACAGCCTGCAGAGAGCCTTGGCTGTGGCTTCACTTCCAATGCCTACATCCCATCCAGCGTTCTCTTCGCACCAGCCCTACCCTGGGGTCGCACGGGGAGGGGGAGACTCAGAAAGGCGGTTCCCAGGCTGCCCCCGCATGGAAGTCACATGAGCCTCCGGACATGGCCGTGCCACGTCAAACACGCGTCTGGAGGTAGGTCAGACTTTACATTGTGTTACGGTTTGTTTTCTTGGGAGAAGTTGTGTCTCTTAGGCCAGGAGCAACTGGAATTGTCGGTCAAAGTCCTCAGGCAGCCCTTTGACTTGGAGGCCGAGCACAAGTTTGACACGGTATGTTTCCGGTGACATGGAATTGCAGATGGCCCACGAAGCATGCTCTCGGCAATACTGCCAAGCCTGTGGTCTCACAGGGGACGGTCTCCTCGACCGAGATGTCACCATCTCGGGAGTCCGCACCTGGAGCGACACGGTGACCTCAGGACGGGCGCCCTGTCTGTGCGCCCCATCCGGATGCGCGTGGACGGGAATGGAGCAGCTCTGGGAACGGTGGACGATGCCAGCTCTTGTTCTTCTGCTCTGCTGCCTGCCGTGCACGGCTGTGGAGAGGGACGCGCCGCTGTGGAGAGGGATGAGCCGAGTCCAGTGTCTCTGAACCCACCCCAGGCAAAGAGGAGCAGGACAGTGGGTGTGGGCCCTCCCTCGTGTGTGGCCAGGATCCTGTGCGGGGGGAGAGTCCCTGGCCCTCCCGCTGAGAGGAAGGTGCGAGAGGTGGATCGGCGGCGGCGTCTTTCCTCGGGGCCCCAGAGCTTCTGCGGCTCCGATCTCCCCTCTTCACAGTTCTAGTTGGCGCCCGCCCCAGCACAAACCTACCTGAGAGCTTCCCTGGTATCCGGAAGCGATGGCTTTGTGTTTTGAGGACGCAAGGGGAGAAAGAGCTGAGCAAAGCTTTTCCCTGGAACCTGAGTGTCTATGGGTGTGTCTGGCCCATCACCAGCGAGCGTGCTGAGTGCCACTTCCTGAGGGCAGGTGCTCTTTAAGGAAAGTATGGCTTCGTATCTTTCTGACACGCAGGCCCTTCTAGAATGTGGAGCGAGTTTCTCAAGAATCCCAGCAGAATCCCAGGTGCTGTGGAGGCTAGGGCCTCAAAGGTCCGGCTCCATCCCCTCTCTCCATCCTGGCCTGGCCTGGCCTGGCTGGGCCCCTAAGGACCCTGCTGGCCTCTAGAGTGGCCCCTGCTTCTCGGTTGGTTTCCACGCTGCTGCTCACAGAGCCATCTTCTCCAAAGGCAGCCGACCGCCGTATTCCTTCCGTGGAGGCCTGGCACGGCTCTCCTCGGCTTGGATGATAGCATGAGAGGACTGACAAGCTGGGTCCTTCCTCCAGGGCTGACCTTTTACAAACTCCGCCTTGAAGAGGGGTAAAGTCAGCATGTCATTCTCACGTGTAAGATGGGACCCGAGGGGCCCGTTCCTAGCTCTACCACTTGGGAGAGTGGGGGACTCTTCCGTCAAGGAAACGGAGAGCTCATACTTGATGGTGCGGTTGTCAGAAGCCTTTTTCTAAGCCTCCCCTGGCCCCACCGTGTCAGAAAGACGTGTCCCTCCACCTGCCGGGGACTTGATGAAGGAGAGTCACTCTGGTAGAAGTACCCGAAGCTCGATGACTTCACTGCCGTCTCCCTTTCTCTGGCACGGGCCCGCCCCTGGAGGAGCCCTGTCTTCACCTGGCCGTGACGGCACCGCTCAGGGGAGCTGGAGACAGGACCCCAATGAGGGCAGGTGGATGGGAGCCTGTTCAAAATGACCTACACACCCAATCTGCCGTAGACATGGTCCACAGATCGTGGACGTGCCTGTGCCCCCGAAGACATCCGTGTGGCCCCGGGCATCCGGCAGCCATCTTCTCCATGTTCTCCTGACCTGTGCTCTCGCTCTTTTCTCCGGAGCACTCGCCTGATGATTCGTGGGGGCATGAAACCCCAGCTGGCAGGAGCCAAATGATCTTCCCAACACAAGGGAAAAGAAGAGGTGGGGTCCCGCATCCATCCAATGTTTCTGTGCCTAAGAATGAGTTTCTAAGAAATCTCATCCTCCTTTAGCTCCCTTAACACCCCCCCCACCCCGGCGCCCGCCAGCCCGGGCCATAGTATAGTTACTTTCCCAGATTTCCTCCCTCTCCTCAGCAGAACCGAAGAGATTGTAGGTGTTGCCACTTCTCTGAGTCTTTCTTTGCTTTCTTAGGAGGGCTGCCCCATGTCACGTAAAACTTGGAAGACATACATGCGTGAGCATCTCTCCTTGTGATTCTAACCCAGGGAAGAGCATTTAAAACTCGAAAGGAGGCAAACTAGGGTTCAGGCACCCAGAGTTGAGCTGGGTGGCCACTGGGAAGAGAGTTCCAGACCCCTTCCTGTTTGGGGGAGGGGGAAATCTCCCCCTCTGCCCCTCTTGAGTCCTCGTGGCTGGACTCATCCTAACATGGACTCAAGGCGGATAGAGGAAGCGGGAGCGGGAACACGTGTTCGTTTGTTGTTGTTGTTGTTGTTTTACCTTCTAGCCGTGAGAAGTGGCTGAGGCGGGCAGCTTTTCGACTGTGTAGACCAAGGGACAGTACATGTGTGAGACAGGGATCAGACCGAGAGACTTAGCTTTCGGGTGCGCCCTGAGGGAAGGAAGAATCTAAACAGAGTTTGGGCTTGGGGGGGGTCCCTGAAAGAAGTCACAGTGTCTGTCTCCCTAGGCTTCTCGGCCCCAATGAATTCCCTACTTTGGGGATCGGAGCGTCCTCCTAACTCCAGGTGCAGATGCAGGGAGTGCGCCTTTCACCCGAGAGAGAGATGGATGTCTCGCTTTCAGGGAGACACAAAGAAGAGCCCGAGGGTCCCTCTTGTGTTGGCCGCCTGCTTGAGGTCACCGTCACGCCAAATGATCACTGTGCCACGGAGGTGCATTTTGGCGTGGCCTATCCTGGGCTCCACAGCCACCTCCCTGAGAACGGGTATGGTCAGAACCGTAGGAAGCTCAAGGGCGCCGCCAGCCGGTTTCAAAAACGTATCTGTCAGCACCTGCTGGCTGCAACCGCGAGGTTTGCAAGTGCCCTCCGCATAATTCTCCCCCTCCCCCGCAACGACGTCATCACTTCCAATCCTGGCGAACAATGTATGGAACCTTTGCTGGGGTTTTCGTTTGTTTCTCTTTTGTGGGGTTTCTCTCTCTCTCTCTCTCTCTCTCTCTCTCTCTCTCTCTCTCTGTCTCTCTGTCTCTGTCTCTGTCTCTGTCTCTGTCTCTGTCTCTCTCTGTCTCTCTCTCTCTGTCACACGCGCTCTGATGTTCGGGGCCTAATGGGAGAAATGAAATCAAGCGAGGGGTTTTGCCCTCAGGTTGCCTTGGTCTCGGGTTGACTTGTGTGCGCTGAGAAAGACGGCCTTTACTGAAGGCCCTGCGCAGACTTTTTGACACCCCCGATCCATGGAATCCTGAAGCTGTGGAACCTAGAAATCTTTCGGTCTCCTTTTGATTTGGAAATCTTCTCCTTGACAGAAAGAAGCCCATTTAAAAGAGAAAAAGAAAAAGTGGAACTGCATGAGCAGATCGGTTTTTAGATCTCAGCCGGGCGGCTGCCCGGTTCTCTGGGGAGAACTGTCTTCATCTTGCAAATCTGTACACACAGCCCACAGTGGCCTGGGATGGAGGCCAGTGGACTGGATTGGGCAGAACCTGAGACCAGAGGAAAGAGAAAAAAAATAAGAAAAATGGTGGTGGTGGTTGGGGGGAGGGGGAAGAGGTCTGCTTTGAAAAATAGGAACTGCTGGCAGGGCTCCCTCACCCCCACCCCCCCACCCCAAAGTAGGACTGTGTATCCAGGCGTAGAAATGATACTGCGCCAAGAAGGCAAGCGCTGTTGAGACTGCTGTTCCTATGATGTTACAAACCGAAAGCGATGCTTTCTGGTCGAGGCTCTCCATGACAATCTGCTAAGCAAATCACACGTTGGCTGTTTTGGACGTTCTCTGCAGTTTTCATTGGGAGTGAGGAAGAGCCGTTTGTACATGTTTTGATACAATGTTTTGAATGCTGTGGGACCATGGTATGTTTCCGCCGTGGATGAACAAGGTTGCCTTTTCCAGCTTCCGCTTGCATGGTCATTTCCTGGTCCTGACGACCCCCCCCGCCCCAAGTGAGGGAGGCCTGTGTGTCTTTGTGTCCATTTAGAAGGGTTGGTGCTTGATGCCAGCATGATATCCAAATCTTGATTTTGGACTTACCAAACTACTGTTGGGAGTTTGTTTCTTGTCTTAATCTCCCTTAACTCTTGCAGTCACCTGAGTGTCCACTCTTGATTTCGCGTCTCTCTCTGCCTCTGTCTCTGTCTCTCTCGCTCTTTCCTTTTGTTGATTTCTTCAAGGCAAGCCATCTTTTTCCTCCTCCTCCTCCTCCTCCTCCTCCTCCTCCTCCTCCTCCTCCTCCTCCCCCCCCTCCTCCTCCTCCCCCACCACCCTCCTCTTCCTCTTGCTCCTTTCTCTGCCCCCCTCCCCCCTCCCTCCCTCCTCCCCCCGCCCTTTTAAAATGGAAGTCTAACAGACTGACAAGAGTATATTGGTTTTCAGGTGTATACCCTAGCGAGTGGCTATGTTTACACATGGCCCAGGGATCTCCGTGATAAGTCTCGTTACTGTCTGTCACCATTCGATGTCATGACAGTAGGATGGACTCTATTCCGCCTGCTGTACATGACATCCTGCGAGTGAGTTGTTTATTTCATAACTAGAAGTGGGCACCGCTTCCTCTCCCTCACCTATTGCACTCGTCTCCCTCTTCCCCCCTCCCTCCCTCCTCTGGCCACCCCCCATTTGTTCCTTTTAGGTGTCGAGGAACCTGTTTGCGGTTCCTTCTTTGTGTTCATGTGTGTGTATTGCTGTGTACGTTCTTCACAGACATGATAGTCTCGCGACCTGAGGTATCTTGTGTAGCGCAATACCCTCTGGGTCTCTCCATGTTTCCGCGGATGGCAAGACCTCATTCCCTGGTAGGGTTGAGTCATAAACGCGCGCGCGCCTGTGTGTGACTAGGTAGAGACGTATGCACACAGAGAGCGCTATCGGTATGTCCCTAACTATGGCTACATAGGGATAGGTGTGGATACACATACACGTGTATGTATGTGTCACCCTCACCCCCTCGGTGGGCACGTAGTGGAGTTGCTGGGTCACGTGGTAGTTGTTGGTGCAGTGCTTTCAGGGACTTCTGTGCTGTTTTCCGTAGTGTCATCTGTTGTCGGGGAGCCATTCTGTCAGGCGCCAGGTGATATCTCTGAGTCCTCCAGCATGACATGGTGGTGGTCTCTCTCAGCGTGAAAAATAGGTGTCCCGTCAGGAGCCACTTTCCTCTGCCGTTTGGAACTTGCTGTCGCGATTCCAGATCCTGGGCCTGGCCGTGTATGCTTGTGCAGAGAAATGCCAGCGCTTTCTATCATACCCTCCATTTAAAAAAAAAATGGTTCTGTATTTGATGGGCTGCGTTGGGTCTTTTTTTGCTGTGCGCGGGCTTTCTTTCCGTTGCGGTGAGTGGGGGCTCCCCTTCGTTGTGGTGCGCAGGCTCCTCATTGCCAGTGGCTTCTCTTGGTGCGGAGCACGGGCTCCAGGCACGGGGGCTTCAGGAGTTGCGGCACATGGGCTCAGTCGTTGTGCCTCACGGGCTTCGTTGCTCCGCGGCATGTGGGACCTTCCTGGAGCAGGGATCGAACCCGTGTCCCCTGCAGTGGCGGGCGGATTCTTAAGCAGTGCGCCAGCTAGGCAGCCCCAGTTGTTTCTTGTATTTCAGGGAAAGGTTTCCTTTGGCTTTTGGTTTTGTCCCCGCCCCCACCCCCCAAGAAAGGTACTGTTGGTTGCTTTGTTGACAGTGGAAAACTGTGTTGCGGTTGCTGTTGGAGTGGTGGGGGTCGTCGTCCTTGTTGCTTTGTTTCCTTTGTGGGCGTTGTTTTCTGTTGGTTTTTTCTGGCTTTGTTTCCTTGTGGATGAAAATGCCTGGTCTTGGTCTGCTCTGTTCAGGCCTCCTGCCCACTTTCCCCATCGGGTTGCTTGTTCTGGGGGGGCTGCGTTGCATGAGGCCTTGCCCTGTTTTGGACAGGAACCTCTTATGGGACATGCTTGAGGTTTTCAGATGCGTGTGTGTGTGTACGTGTACACGTGTGTGTGTCTGTACGTGTACACGTGTGCATACACGTACATGTGTGTGTGCCTTTACGTACTCCTTGAAGGGCCACAGCAGTCCCAGAGCTTGACTTTGACTTTTTGGTAGTTTGGCTTGGTTTGATTTTGGTGGGACGACAGGTCACTGTGAACCTTTACTGTAAATCTCTCTCTCACACGCACGCGCGCGCGCGCGCGCGCACACACACACACACACACACACGCACGCACGCACGCACGCACGCACACTCACCACGTTGCATTGTGTAGATGTCCTGGAACGCGGTTTCTTTAGTGGATGGCTGTTGACTCGCTGCTCCCCGCCCCCCTGCCCCCGCCCGCCGGTGACTGTGGTCAGTCCATTTTGAAATCCACGTTCTGACCTCAAGGGCATGTTCCCCACCCACGCACCCATGTGTTCTCTTTGGACTTTGTCGCGGTCTGTGCGGAAATAGATGTTTGTTTCCATTTGTGTGGGGCCAGAGTGTATGTTTACTTTCGTTTCTAGCTTCCGGGCTCTGCGTATCAGCTTTCCAAAGCCCTTCCCCGTGCCAGAAGGGATGAGTTCCTGCGTCGTTCTCTGAGCGCTTGCCTGGTTTCGTTTCGCTGGTCCCCGCCTTCCCTCCCTCCCTCCCTCCCTCCCTCCCTCCCTCCCTCCCTCTCACCCTCCGGGGAGCTGGGGATCTCGCTTGTGGCACTGTGGGCGTCTCCGTGGAATTCCCCGCGCCCCCCCCCCCCCCCCATGGCCTGGAATCGCGTCCCCTTCCAGGCAGCCTCCCGGCGGCATCTTGCCAGCTACCCCCGCCCCCGTGTGCTGCCGGGGATCGGGACGCGCCGTGTCGTGTCGTGTCGTGTCGTGTCGGGCCGGGAGCTAGCTCCGAGGCGGACCCCTCGGGGCCGCGCGGGACGCCCGCCCCGCTCCGGGAGGAGCTCGGGCGTTTGGGCGGCCCGGCGCTCCGGCGTCCTCGGTGGCCGGCCGGCGACCGGGATCCGGCCCGGGGACGTTCGAGCCGGTTGTCGGGCGCCACCTGGCGGCCGCTTTTATATTGTCCCTTCCCTCCGGAGCTCCGGCGACCTTGTCGAGGGCTGTGACTCAGCCGCCGGGCCCGAAGCAGAGTTCCGGGAGGCGGGCGACGCTGGTGCTGGCAGCCCCGGTGGCGCCGAGGCGTAGGCGCCTCCTGCTGTCGCCTGAGATTGGGCCTGCAGATCTATGGGGCTGTGACTGCCGCCGCGCTCCCGAGCCAGGGCTGAGGGGCCGCCTGGCCGGGTCGACCAGCATGCGCCCGTGCCCCTCCGGCCGCGGGAACCCATGTCGGGTCGTGCCGCCGCGGTGGGAGAGGAGAGGGTCTGCCGCGCCCGGAGCGCCTGGGACTTGGTGGCCCGGCCTTCTCCTGGGCCGCCCTTGGGAGCGTTCGTTCCCCGACCCCCCCCACCTCCCTTTCCCGGTGCCCCCCGCGTCCCGCTCCGGAGGTGGGGACCGGCTCGGGCCGAGCGTTGAGGCCGGTGGAGGCCGCCACGGGCTCGGTGGTGGACGCGCGTGCGTCCCGGTCGTCAGATGCTTTCGGGCCGATGGTTTTCTGAGCCGGACTCCAGAGGTGAGGACCGGCCTGGGCCGCCAGCGGTGACCCGGAGAGGCTGGCCCGGGCCTGGGTGCGTTGCCCCGTGGGCTCCGGGCGTCTCCCTGGAGAAATGGGTTCAAGTCCCGATGGGTCCGGAGACGTGGACGGACCGGCCCCTGCTCGCGCAGGTGGCCGGCGAGGGTGCACCCGGCCTGTCAGCGTGCCCGCGTGGGTCCCGGTCGTCGGACGCGACTTTGTCTCCCCCCTCCGCTCTCCACCCCGAGTCCGGGCCGGGAGGTGGGGACTGGCGCGAGCCATACTGGGTGGCCCGGGGAGGGGCTCCCGGGCCCGGGCGTGGTCCCTCATGGGGCCCGCTCATCGGAGGCGGCTCGGAGGGGTGCTGTGTTTCTTTCTTGGAACCAAGTCCTGGCCCGGAGACTCGGATGGACCGGTGCCTGCCCGCGTGGGGGGACCGGGGAGGGCGTCCCCAGCCCGCTCCCTCTCCCCCGTGTCCCCGGCCCACTCTGCCACCCCTCCATCCCCGGGTCGACCAGGTGGCCCCGGGCGCTCCGGGGCAAGTGTGGATGGGGAAGTGTTGGGGGCAGGTGGCCGGACCGAGGTTCCGGGGGCCCCCGTGAACCTCGTGGGTGGGCCCCGCTGTCGGGCGCGATGATTTCTTCCGCCGGAAATGGGGCCTTTTTGCCACCAGATAGGTGCTGACACGGTGTTCTTCTGCGTCTGTCGCCGATAGACGCTGGGGCTCCGGACGCGGGCAGGACTCCGGGCTGGGGGCGGCTGTCTGACGCCCGGCTCGGTCCTTGCCGCTTGAGCTGCCCGCTTGGGCCTGCGCGCCGGCTCTTGCGTGCGCGTCCGGCTGCCCCGACCCGCGGTGCCGCCTCCGGCCTCTGGCTGAGCCCGAGGGCGGCGGGGCCAGGTGGCGTCGGGTGCTCGACCCTGTGCGCTGCCCCCGCTGCAGGCACCCGGTGGTGAGTGGCCGGCACGACCCCACCCCACAGGCTCTGTGCCCCGTGTCAGGCGTTCTCGTTCTGGGGTGGCTGGCTGCTCTTTGCCCGAGACGAAGGGGCGCCGGCGAGGCGGAAGCGGGCCTCCGTGTGATGGGTCTTCGCCGTGCCTCCCCTGCGGGCCTCCCCCGCCGTGGCTTTAGGCTGGGTGGGTCAACCGATTGATGTGGTGGTGCCACGCTCCGCTGGGCTGGGCCTAAGCCGTGCCAGACGAGGGACGGACGTTCCTGGGGGACGGGACCGCTCTTCTCGTTCTGTCCGCGGGCTCCTCGCCTCTCTTCCGCCCCGCCTGCCGGGGTGTGCGGAAGGCAGGGGTGCGGCCTCCGGCCCCGAACCCGCGGTCTCCCGCCCCCGCCTCCCAGCGTGGGCGGGGACCGGGGTCCTCGGACGCAGCAGACGCTCTCGCTGTGCCTCTTTGGCGTACGCCTCGCGAGCGGCCCTCCCCGCGGCGGGGAGGGCCGCCCCGCCGCCACGCTGCGCGCCCCCCGTCGGTGTGCGAGCGTGCCGCGCCTGGCCCTCCGTGGTGCTCCTGGAGCGCTCCAGGTCGTCCCTCAGGTGCCCGAGGCCGAGCGGTGGTGTTGTTCCCCTTTCCCAGCGTGTCCCTCGGGTCTCCGCCACCGTGGCGGGTGCCGTGAGCGGCTCTCTCTTGGGGGGGTCGAGACGGTAAGGGAGGTGCGCCCGCCTGTTCCCCCCGGCGGTGGGGCCAGGGGCCGCCTCGTTGTGCTGGTCCTCAGCGGCGTGCCGTGGGGGCCTGAGCTTGGCCGAGCGCACGCCCCGTGTGGTCCCCACTACGTGGGGGGCTGCGCGCGGGCGTGGGAGCGATCGTGGGGGCCGGGGCCTGTGAGAGAGGGGGCTGTGTCACGCATCTTGGGCGTGCTCCCCCTCGAGGGCCCGAGGGGCGAGCCCGAGGGCAGCAAGCCTTACCGAGGTCGTGCCCCGGCCCTGGCCGCGAACGCTCCCGTGGGCCGTGTGCTTACCCATACCGCAGACCCCCTCCCCTCCAGGCGACTGGAGGAGGTGTAGGCGGCTCACGGAAGCGCCTCTGCGGGCCCGAAGGAGAGGCGCTGAGTGGGGGATGACGCGCCCTCGGTGAGAAAGCCTTCTCTAGCGATCCGAGAGGGAGCCTTGGGGTACCGAACCCCCCAGCTGCCGCCCCTCCCAAGTGTGCAGTGGCCACCGTGGCGACTGCCAGAGCACGTGGGTAGACCCCCTCGCCTCCGCGGGAGGGGTGCGCCGGTCCCGCGGTGGGGCCGAGCGCCGCTCTTTGCCTACCGTGGCCCGCGCCTCCCCCCTCCGAGTCGGGGGAGGGTCCCGCCGGGCCGAGCCGAGCCGGTGTCCGAGGCGCGGGGTGGCGTGTGTGCGTGCGGGGTCGCCTCCGTTGGCGAGCCCGGAGGGGGGGACCCCCCGGTCCCGGCTCCCCAGTCCCGCAGCCACGGGGAGCCCTGCCGCGCCTGCCCTTGCCTCGAGCCGCAGCCGGCGGCGGTGTGTGGCCCTAGGTCGGGCCGCCTGGCTCGGGAGCGTTTCCCCAGGACGTGTGAGCCCTTGGGGTCGGCTGAGGTGGTGATGGATGTGTGGAGGCGACGCAGATGGATGCGCGAAGGGGTGGACGGGTTCCTCCGCTGCACGCGGGGGGAACCGTCGCATGCTAGGCCCCGGCGGCGGGGCCGGGTCGTGGGGAGGCCCTCGAGGGTGGCGGGCGCCGGCCGGCGTCCCAGGCGTTGGCGGGACCGCCCCCTGGTGTGGGGCGGTGGGGCCCCGCGCTGGTTTTCCTGGTGGCCCGGCTGTGCCCCGGCCCTTTGTCTCCCCCTGGGTGGCGCCCCCGGCCCTGCTCCGTGGCCCTGGCCGTGCGTGTGAGCCGCCCCCTCCCCGTCGCCGCCGGTCTGCCCTCGCCCCTGCCCCCCACCCCTTCCCCCGCCCGGGATCGAGCCTGGCCCTGCCCCGTGAGGGTGCCGCCCCCGGCCGCCACGGCCGGCGGCGTCCCCTGGTGGAGTGCTTGTCGGTTCCCGACGGGGAAGAAGAGGTGGGCGGTGTGGGGGCGCGCCGGTGCGCGTGCGGGAGAGTGTTGTCGCGGGCCGGCCGCGGCTCTCCGGGGTCGGCGGTGGCGGCCGCGAGCCCCTGCGGGGAGGTCCCACGGGGGCCCGAGGAGGCCAGGCGCCGTCGTGCGTGCTGCGGGACCGCCCCTGTGCTGGAGGGCCTCTGGCGGTGAGACCCCGTGTCGTGCCCCGGCGGCGGACTCGCGTCCGTGTCCTTGGGGTGGCCCCCGGGTCCCCCCCGCGGGGGCGCGCGCGCCCGTCTCCCC
>NW_026648479.1:0-2500 GCF_030028045.1 Hippopotamus amphibius kiboko | reverse complement strand
CGAGCGACCCTCGGGCCGCGGGCGCCCGAGACCCGGGCCGCCGGCCGCCGAGCGACCCTCGGGCCGCGCGCGCCCGAGACCCGGGCCGCCGGCCGCCGAGCGACCCTCGGGCCGCGCGCGCCCGAGACCATGCCCGCCGGCCGCCGAGCGACCCTCGGGCCGCGCGCGCCCGAGACCATGCCCGCCGGCCGCCGAGCGACCCTCGGGCCGCGCGCGCCCGGGACCCGGGCCGCCGGCCGCCGAGCGACCCTCGGGCCGCGCGCGCCCGGGACCCGGGCCGCCGGCCGCCGAGCGACCCTCGGGCCGCGCGCGCCCGGGACCATGCCCGCCGGCCGCCGAGCGACCCTCGGGCCGCGCGCGCCCGAGACCATGCCCGCCGGCCGCCGAGCGACCCTCGGGCCGCGCGCGCCCGGGACCCGGCCCGCCGGCCGCCGAGCGACCCTCGGGCCGCGGGCGCCCAGAGACCCGGCCCGCCGGCCGCCGAGCGACAGCACGCGCGGACTCGGGCTGCGCAGCCCCGGGCTGCCGGTGGACCCGCGGCCGCCGCTTGACCCGTGTATGCTTGCTGTTCATCTCCTGGAGATTCCTGCACCAAGCTGATTGAATGAGGAACATGGAAGCACTGTATATAGGCTTTGCATTTTTCTCTTCGTTTCCTGTACTTTGCCTTCGTTTCCTTTGCGTGTGCTCTATTTTATTGTACATGTTATATTGCTTGTTATTTTTTTATTCATTTAAGGTAGGACCGCTTTTATGCGTTTCTACACCTCCCCGCCCCCCCCCCCCCCCCCCGCCCCGCGTCTCCCTCCTCTGGTGCCCGCCCCAAATGAGGTCGCATCATCTTTCATAGTGTACATCCTGGGCCAGCATAAGCTTTCCAAGAATAAAATGCCCCCCCGCCTTTCCTTCCCAAGGACACCACGAACACCTCCTGTCCTGTGCAGTGCTTTTTCACCCACCGCCAGCAGAGGGCCCTCTCTGACAGACCCAGGAACTCCCCTGCTCCGAGTCATCCAGGAGAGGCTGTTCCGTTCTGTGTGAAACGGGTGGGGTGGGCTGATGAGACATCATTGCTTAGAAGGCCATCGGGTTCACCGGTTCGGTGGCAAGAGAGAACATCCTCATCCTCCTTGAGGTTGACTCGGAAGGTCTTCGGGCCCGCAGGACACCGCCCCCAAATGGGCCTCCGTGGCATAGGGAGATTTTGCCATGCGAGGTGACAACAGGAGGGGAACACGGACCCTCCTTTCCTTCTCCCGTCTGAAAGCAGGAAGAAAATCTCTCACGGGAACAGGGTGGTGGAGGGGGCGGCCGGGAGGTGTAGAGATGAGGACTGACTGCTTTCCTGTCTTAAGAAATCACGAATCATCCAAGTGGGACCGCTCATAACACACAGAGGACAGAAGTGTGGACGAGATGAGGAGAATGTGTAAGGGAACGTCTTCCACAAGAACTCTTTTCCATAGGCCGACTTCAAGACTTTCCAACATCTCTAGGTTTAGGGGTGGACTGAGTGCCATGAAAGAATGGACATTCAGCAGCCTGTCTACATCATCTCCAAAGAAGGGAAAATGCTGAAACGTCCCTAGCTCCACAAGCCTAAGGGTCTCCCTGCTCCGGAGAGTTGGAGCATATGCGTGCTTCCATGCCTACACAGATCTTGCGCTTTAGGGAAACCACAAACTAGGCAGGAGCCTGGACTTCTACAAGGCAGTCCATGTTCACACGGGTCACTGTGGTTGGCTTCCTTACTTTCATTGGATTGGATTGGGGTGGGGTGGGGTGGGGTGGGGTGGGGTGGGGTGGGGGGCGGGGGGGGGCGGTGACAAATGTCCAAGGATGAGGCATCCTAAAGAAGGAACGTGTGTGGTCCAAGCTACCCGAGGTCGCCATCCTCATTGTAGGAAGAGGACCTCTTTGGGGAGTGTGGGGAGGGGGGAGGCAAGGTAGAAGGTATGCAGATAAGGTTTGGGGGAGGGAAAAAAAGACATTTCGGTCCTAAAGCTAGTCATTTCGAAATGGGAAACAAAGGACACAAGGGAAAAGCTAAAACTGGGCACAGGCGATTGGAAAAGGTTTCTGAGGAGAAGAATCTTCGGAAAGGAATGGGAACCGTGGTCAGGACTGCTTAAGATGAGGATGGATTCAAGGACACACATGAGTGTTCGTATCAACAGGAAACCAGTGCAAAACTAGAATTCAGTTTTCTGTCTCTCGGTGAAAAAGGCCAACTTTGGGCTCGGGCTTGGGTGTTTCTTCTATTGCTCTGCTCTCTCCGTCATGAGAGAGAAAGCTTTCCTTCCTTTTTCCGGAAGGAAGGAAGGAAGGAAGGAAGGAAGGAAGGAAGGCAGGCAGGCAGGCAGGCAGGCAGGCTTATGTCTTCTAAAAATCATCACTTCTTTTCTAGGTTACCTTTATCAGGTCTTGGGGGACTCACGTGGACTTAGTCCTCTTGATATTCAAAGAGCCAGGGTTGGCTCACAAGGAAAGAGGCTTCTCT
>NW_026648478.1:0-60324 GCF_030028045.1 Hippopotamus amphibius kiboko | reverse complement strand
TCAGGCTTCTTATTTCAGTGGCTTCTCTTGTTGCTGAGCACTGGCCCCTAGGTGCTTCAGTACTTGCGGCACATGGGCTCAGTAGTTGTGGCTGGCGGGCTCTAGAGTGCAGGCTCAGTGGTTGTGGCACATGGGCTTAGTTGCCCCGTGGCATGTGGGATCTTCCTGGACCAGGGATCAAACCCATGTCCCTTGCATTGGCAGGCAGACTCTTAACCACTGTGCCACCAGGGAAGTCCCAGGAATTGAGAATTACAACAATGAGATACCACCACACACCTTTTAGGATGGCCAAAATCCAAAACACTGACAACAGCAAATACTGGAGAGGATGCAAAGCAACGCAAATTCATACACTACTAGTGGGAATGCAAAATGATGCAGCCACTTTGGAAAACAGTCTGGCAGTTTCCTACAAAACTAAACAAACTCATCTCACACAATCCAGGAATCACTGTTCTTGGCATGTACTCAAATGCTGACATCTATGTCCACATGAAAACCTGAACACGGAAACTTACGGGAACTTTATTTATAACTGCCAAAACTTGGACGCATTCAAGATGTCCTTTAGAAAGTGAATGGATAAATACACTGTGGTATAAACAGACAATGGAATATTATTCAGTGCTAAAATGAGTTACCAATTCATGAAAAGACATGGAAGAAACTTAAACACATACTACTAAGTGAAAGAAGCCAGTCTGAAAGGGCGGCCTGCACACTGGATGATCCCTCCCAACCACCTGAATTCTGGAAAAGGCAAAACCATGGGGACATAATACAATCAGTCGTTGACAGTATTGCAGGGAGGCAGAACACAGAGGGTTTTTAGGGTAGTGAAAACACCCTGTATGATACTACAATGGTGGATACATATCATTATATATTCATCTAAACACACAGAATGTGTAATACCAGGAATAACCCCTCATGTGAACTATGAACTCTGGAGGATAAAGATGTGTCCATGTACCTAAATAGACATTTCTCCAAAGGAGATATTCGGATGGCCAACAGGCACATGAAAAGATGCTCAATATCACTAATTATTAGAGAAATGCAAATCAAAAATACAATGAGGTAGCACCTCACAACAGTCAGAATGGCCATCATTAAAAAGTCGACAGGGCTTCCCTGGTGGCGCAGTGGTTAAGAACCCACCTGCCAATGCAGGGGACACGGGTTCAATCCCTGGTCCGGGAAGATCCTACATGCCGCAGAGCAACTGAGCCCGTGCGCCCCAACTACTGAGTCCGCACCCTGCAACTACTGAAGCCTGCCAGCCTAGAGCCTGAGCTCCGCAGCAAGAGAAGCCACTGCACTGAGAAGCCTGCGCACCACAACGAAGAGCAGCCCCTGCTCATCACAACTAGAGAAAGCCCGGGCCCAGCAACAAAGACCCAATGCAGCCAATAAATAAATAAATAAATAAATAAATAAATAAATAAATAAATAAATAAATTTTAAAAACGGTGATCTCAAGGTTTAAAAAAAAAGAGAAAAAGGCTACAAATAAGAAATGCTGGAGAGGGCCTGGAGAAAAGGGAACCCTCCTACACTGGAGGTAGGAATGTAAATTGGTGCAGCTATTTTAGAAAACAGTATGGAGGTTTCTTAAAAAAACTCAAAATAGAGTTGCCATGTGACCCAGCAATCCCAGTCTGGGGCCTCTATCCAGAAAAAACTGCAATTTGAAAAGATACACGCACCCCAATGTTCACAGCAGCACTATCTACAGTAGCCAAGACATGTGAGCAACCTAATGTCCATCTACAGAGGAGCACATAAAGATCTGCTACATGTATACAATAGAATACTTACGGGGCCATGATAAAGAATGAAATAATGCCATTGGAAGCAACATGGATGGACCTGGAGATTATCATACTAAGGGAAATAAGTCAGGAAGAGGAAGATAAACACCATATGATGTTGCTTACGTGTGGCATCTAAAATAGGATACAAATGAACCTATTTACAAAACAGAGACAGACTCATAGACATAGAAAACAAATTTGTGGTTAGCAAAGGGGAAAGTGGGTGGGGAAGAGATAAATTAGGAGTTTGGGATTAGCACATACAAACTACTATATATGAAATAGATAAACAACAAGGTCTTACTGTATAACACAGGGAACCATATTCAATCTCCTGTAATAGAGTGGGAAGACAAGGGGTAGGGAAATCAAAGGAGGAAATCTAAAGGCCTCAAGGAATGTTGTAAAAGTATAAAGGAAGTCCTAATCCTACACTTGTTCATTGATCCTGAGTTCATAATGATATAATGTTAATTAATATTTTATTTACATATTAATGAAGGGGGCGGAGTCAAGATGACAGCCTGGGAAGACGCAGAGATCACATCTCCCCACAAATAGATCAGTTGCCAGATGCCAGCGGGGGACCTGAGACCCAAGCAGACTGCGGGAACCCCGCAGCAACCAGGTAGGACCTGGGGCAAGTCAGGGGGGCGGGGAAGGGGAAGCCACACTGGACCAGCGCCCCTGGGGGGTGGCTGGGGGAGGTCTGGAGGGACCGTTGAGGGCTGGGGAGATCAGGAAACTGCAACTGGGTTTCTCCCACCCAGGAGGCCAGGAGGCCTGCTGAGCTCCCCAGCTGGAGGGCCTGCTGGGCCCCCCAGCAGGGTCATCCACCCTCCAAGGCCCCTGCTGGGCTGCCTGGGTCCTGGGGGTGTGTGAAGGAGGGAGGAGGAGTGAGGAGGTGGAGAGGTGGACAGGTGGGGTGGGGGCCTTGAGATTGGGGGATGGGGAGGCGAGAGGGCACTTTGCCTGCCCTCTTGGCCAGGGAGGCCACCTGGGCTCCCAGGCTTGGTCCTTTACTCTCCAGGCCCCCCTCCGGCACGAGGATCCTGGGGGTGTGGGGGGGGTGGCGAGGCAGACAGTGGGGGTGGGAAGGGATCTCTCCAGGTCAGAAGAATAGGGGAGGCACCACTGGGTATTTCTCTGGGCGGGTCCTCCACCTTCCAAGGCTCCTCCAGGCCGTTGATCCTAGAAGTACAGGAGGGAAGCGGTGGGGGGAAAAGAAGAGCGACAGAAGAGGGGAGGGATGCTCTGGGATCAGAGGATCAGGGGAGGAGTGGAAGGCATTTCCGCTGCCCACTGGCCCAAGAAGCCTGCTGGGCTCCTGAGTCTGGTCCCTCGGTCTCTCTGGCTGAGTGGGTCGTACAAGCCTGGGAGGGAGGTAGGAGAGGAGAAGAGGAAGAGAGGCAGACAGCAGTGGGGGGGGGGGACCTTGCAGGACCAGAGGATCAGGGGTAGACACTGCGGGAAATCTCCCTACCCACTTGGCACCGGGAGGCCTGTTGTGCCCCCAGGCCTGGTCTTCAGTCCTCCAGGGGCCCCTCTTGGTCTCACTGGTCCTAGGGGTGTAGAAGGAAAGCAGGGAAGAAGAGCAGAGGCAGGCAGGGGAGGGGGGCCTTCTGGGATTGGGAGGATCAAGGGAGGCGGAGAAGGTATTTCCCCTGCCTACTAGCTCTGGGAAGCCTGCTAGGCTCACAGACCTGGGCTTTCACACTCCAGGCCCCCTCCAGCTGCTTGGGACCTAGGAGAGTGGGGGGTGGGGGAGAGGAAGAGAGGCAGACAGGAACCTTAGGAGACTGGGAGATCTGGGGAAGTGCCGCAGGCGTTACCCTAGCCCAGTTGGCCCTGAGAAACCTGTTGGGCATCAGAGTCTGGTCTCCTGCCTTTCAGTGCCCCCCTGCAGCTGTGAGGGTCCTGGGGGAATAGAAGAGAGGGGGTGAGGAAGAAGAGAACCCAAGGGGGAGCGACCCTCCAAGATTGGAGAACTAGGGGAGGTGCCTAGCATTTCTCCCACCAACTCGGGCCCAGGGAGCTCACTGGGTACCTTGACCTGGTCCTTTGCCCCGCAGGACCAGAGCATTCCTGGGCCCCTCTGCCTCATTGGGCCTAAGCCCCATTCCCCACCACCCCCAAGGCCTTTTCGCAGTGTAGGCCCCTGCCCACTGCTGAAATCACCCCCCCCACCCCGCCATCCCTTGTCTAAGACCCACCCCCACAGCCAAGGCCTTTTCTGGCTTTTTGTTTTCTTTTTTTTTCTTTCCACCTCCTCACTTAGGCGATTGCAGTTGTTTTACCTTCCAGCTGTTGCTCCATTGTTTTTAAATTTTTCTAACACATCTGTTAGTTTCCTATTACCGTATTTTTTATCTTGCTATTGCTCTGCTCTTCTCCTACCTTTTTTTAAATTGTTTTCATTTTCCTGCTCCACATGGCTTGTGGGATCTTGATTCACAAGCCCAGGGTCAGGTCTGAGCTCCTGAGGTGGGAGCTCTGAGTCCAAAACATTGGACTAGCAGGGAAACCCAGTTCGCAGGGAATATTCATCTGACTGAGGTCTCCCAGAGTTTCTCAACTCAACACGAAGACCCAGCTATACTCAACAGCCTACAAACTCCAGTGCTTGAAACCTCAGACCAAACACCCAGTGGGAGAGGAAACACAGTCCCACCCATCCAAAGTGGGGGAAAAATGAGATGACAAAAAAATATGTCACAGATGAAGGAACAAGGTGAAAATACACAAGACCAAATAAATGAAGAGGAAATAGGAAAATTGCCTGAAAAAGCATTCAGAGTAATGATAGTAAAGATGATCCAAAATCTCGATAACAAAATAGAGAAAATACAAGAAACAGTTAATAAGGACTCAGAAGAACTAAAGAACAAACAAACAGTAATAGATAACAAAATAACCGAAATTACAAATACTCTAGATGCTACAAACAGCAGAATAACTGAGGCAGAAGAATGAACAAGTGAGTTGCAAGATAGAATGGGGGAAATAACTGCCACAGAGCAGGAAAAAGAAAAAAGAATAAAAAGAATGGAAGACAGTCTCAGAGACCTTGGTGACAACATTAAGCCCACCAACATTCGAATCATAGGCATCCCAGAAGAAAAACAACGAAAGGGTCTGAGAAAATATTTGAAGAGGTTATAGTGGAAAACTTCCCCAACATGGGAAAGGAAATAATTCATCAAGTCCAAGAAGTGCAGAGAGTCCCATCTAGAATAAACCCAAGGAGAAATACACTGAGGCACATATTAACCAAACTAATGAAAATTAAACACAAAGAAAACATATTAAAAGCAGCAAGAGAAAAGCAACAAATAACGCAAAAGGATAACAGCTTATGTTTCTGCAGAAACTCTGCAGGCCAGAAGGGAGTGGCAGGATATATTGAAAGTCCTGAGAGAGAAAAACCTACAGGCAAGCATACTCTACCCAGCAAGAATCTCATTCAGATTCCATGGAGAAATCAAAAGCTTTACAGACAAGCAACAGCTAAGAGAATTCAGCACCACCAAACCAGCCTTACAACAATTGCTAAAGGAACTTTTCGAAGCAGGAAATACAAGAGAAGGAACAGATCTACAAAAACAAACCCAAAACAATGAACAAAATGGTAATAGGAACATACATGTCAATCATCACATGAATTGTACATGGATTAAATGCTCCAACCAAAAGACATAAACTGGCTGAATGGATACAAAAACAAGACCCTTACATATGCTGCCTACAAGAAACCCACTTCAGACCAAGGGACATATATAGACTGAAAGTAAAGGGATGGAAAAAGATATTCCATGCAAATGGAAGTCAAAAGAAAGCTGGAGTAGCAATACTCATATCAGACACATTAGACTTTAAAGTAAAGACTATTACAAGAGACAAGGAAGGACACTACAGAATGATCAAGGGATCCACCCAAGAAGAACATAGAACAACTGTAAATATCTATGCACCCAACATAGGAGCACCTCAATACATAAGGCAAATGCTAACAGCCATAAAAGGGGAAATCGACAGTAACAGAATAATAGGACGAGACTTGAACACCCCACTTACATCAATGGACAGATCATCCAAGCAGAAAATAAATAAGGACATGCAACCTTTACATGACACATTAGGCCATCTCGACTTAATGAATATTTATAGGACATTCCATCCCAAAACGACAGAATACACTTTCTTCTCAAGTGCACATGGAAAATTTTCTAGGAGAGATCACATCTTGGGTCACAAATCAAGCCTCAGTAAATTCCAAAAAATTGAAATCGTATCAAGCATTTTCTCTGACCACAGTGACATGAGACTACATATCAATTACTGGAAAAAAACAGGAAAAAATACAAACACATGGCGACTAAACAATATGCTATTAAACAACCAAGAAATCACTCAAGAAATCAAAGAGGAAATCAAAAAATACCTAGAAACAAATGACAATGAAAACACAACAACCCAAAATCTATGGGATGCAGCAAAAGCAGTTCTAAGAGGGAAGTTGATAGCAATACAGTCCTAGCTCAAGAAACAAGAAAAATATCAAATAAACAACCTAACCTTAACACCTAAAACAATTACAGAAAGAAGAAAAAACCCCAAAGTGAGCAGAAGGAAAGAAATCAGAAAGATCATATCAGAAATAAATGCAAAAGAAATGAAGGAAACAACATCAAAGATCAATAAAACTAAAAGCTGGTTCTTTGAGAAGATAACAAAATTGATAAACCATTAGCCAGACTCATCAGGAAAAAAAGGGCGAAGATTCAACATAGTTTTAGAAGTTTGAGCCACAGCAATCAGAGAAGACAAAGAAATAAAAGGAATCCAAATTGGAAAAGAAGTCAAATTGTCACTCTTTGCAGATGACATGATATTATATATAGAAAACCCTAAAGATGCTACCAGAAAACTGCTAGCACTGATAGATGAATTTAGTAAAGTAGCAGGATACAAAATTAATGCACAGAAATCTCTTGCATTCCTATACACTAACAACGAAAGAGCAGAAAGAGAAATGAAGGAAACTCTCCCATTTACCATTGCAACCAAAAGAAGAAAATACCTAGGAGTAAATCTGCCTAAGGAGGCAAAAGATCTGTATGCAGAAAACTTTAAGACACTGATAAAAGAAATCAAAGACGACACAAACAGATGGAGGGACATACCATGTTCTTGGATTGGAAGAATCAATATTGTGAAAATGACTATCTTACCCAAAACAATTTGCAGATTCAACGCAATCCCGATCAAATTACCAACGGCATTTTTCACAGAACTAGAACAAGAAATCTTACGATTTGTAGGGAAACACAAAAGACCCCGAATAGCCAAAGCAATCTTGAGAAGGAAAGACGGAGTTGGTGGAATTAGGCTTCCTGACTTCAAACTATACTACAAGGCCACCATGATCAAGACAGTATGGTACTGGCACAAAAATAGAAAGTGAGATCAATAGAACAGAATAAAGAACTCAGAGGTAAACCCAAGCATATATGGGCAGCTTATCTTTGACAAAGGAGGCACGAATATACAATGGAAAAAAGACAGCCTCTTCAATAAGTGGTGCTGGGAAAATTGGACAGCAACATGTAAAAGAATGAACTTAGAACACTTCCTAACACCATACACAAAAAGAAACTCCAAAGGGATTAAAGACCTACATGGAAGGCCAGACACTATCAAACTCCTCGAGGAAAACATAGGCAGAACACTCTATGACATCCATCAAAGCAAGGTCCTTTCTGACCCACCTCCTAGAATCATGGAAATAAAATCAAGAATAAACAAATGGGACCTCATAAAACTTAAAAGCTTTTGCACAGCGAAAGAAACCATAAACAAGACTAAAAGGCAACCCTCAGAATGGGAAAAAATAGTTGCCTACGAAACAACGGACAAAGGATTAACCTCCAAAATATACAAGCAGCTCATGCAGCTTCATACCAAAAAAGCAAATAACCCAATCCACAAATGGGCGGAAGACCTAAATAGACATTTCTCCAAAGAAGACAAACAGATGGCCAACAAACACATGAAAAGATGCTCAACATCACTAATCATTAGAGAAATGCAAGTCAAAGCCACAATGAGGTGTCACCTCACGCCGATCAGAATGGCCATCATCACAAAATCTGGAAACAACAAATGTTGGAGAGGGTGTGGAGAAAAGGGAACTCTCCTGCACTATTGGTGGGATTGTAAGTTGGTACAACCACTATGGAAAACAATTCGGAGGTTCTTTAAAAAACTACAACTAGAACTACCATATGGTCCAGTAATCCCACTACTGAGCACATACCCAAAGAAAACCATAATCCCAAAAGAAACATGTACCATAATGTTTATTGCAGCACTATTTACAATAGCCAGGACACGGAAGCAACCTAAATGCCCATCAACAAATGAATGGATAAAGAAGATGTGGCATATATATACAATGGAATATTCCTCAGCTATAAAAAGGGATGAGATGGAGCTCTATGTAATGAGGTGGATAGACCTAGAGTCTGTCATACAGAGTGAAGTCAGTCCGAAAGAGAAAGACAAATATTGTATGCTAACTCACATATACGGAATCTAAAAATGGTACTGATGATCTCAGGGACAAGAACAAGGACGCAGGTGCAGAGAATGGACTGGAGAACTCGAGGCTTGGGAGGGGCCGGGAGGTGAAGGGGAAGCTGAGACGAAGCAAGAGAGTAGCACAGACATATATATATTACCAAGTGTAAAGTAGATAACCAGTGGGAAGCTGTTGTATAACAAAGGGAGTTCAACTCGAGGATGGAAGATGCCTTAGAGGACTGGGACAGGGAGGGTGGGGGGGACTCGAGGGAGGGTGGGTGGGGAGTCAAGGGAGGGAGGGAATACGGGGATATGTGTATAAAAACAGATGATTGAACTTGGTGTACCCCCCAAAAATAATAAATACATAAATAAAATTTAAAAACAAAAAAGAAAAGATGACTAGCTACAAATTTCAATATAAATTATTAAATAAACAAAGAAAGTGAAGTGACTGATAAGGTGGTCAGGATAGGCTTCGTAAGAGCAGGTAGGATTAAAACATAGACATGCATGAACCCACTGAAATAAAGGAGTTGTACAGGTTTGGAGCAACTAGGAACAGACTTTTAAGTAAAGAAAAGCAAGTCTGAGGACTGACTCCACCTGACTTCAAAACTTACTATAAAGCTGCAGTGATAAAGACAGGATGATATTCATAAAAGAATAACAAAATAAATGTATGAAACAGAATACAGAGCCTAGAAATACTTACACAAACATAGACAATTAATCTTTGACAAAGGCAGCAAAGGACAGTAGAACAAGGATAGTCTTTTCAACAAATGATGCTGGAATAATTGGACATCCACACGCGAAAAAAAAAATGAATCTAGACACAGACTTTACACCTTCCACAAACAGTAACTCAAATGGATCACACTAAAATGCAAAACCACAGAACTCCCAGAAGATAACACAGAAGAAAATCTAGGTGACAAGTATGATGATGATATTTTAAATACAACACCAAAGTACAATCCAGGAAAGAAATAATTGGTAAACTGGACTTCATGACAATTCAAAACTTCTGCTCTGCAAAAGACAATGTCAAGAGAAGGGAAAGACAAGCCACAGGTTACGAGAAAATATCTGCAAAAGGCAGATCTGATAAAGGACTATCATTCAACATTTACAAAGAATTCTTAAAACAGCAATAAGAAAATGGAGAGTCTAATTTTTAAAAATGGGCAAAAGGTCTTAACAGACACCTCACTAAAGAAGATATACACACGGCAAGGAAACATATGAAAAGGTGTTCAATATCACATGTCATTAGGGAATTGAGATTTTTTTATAAATTTATTTATTTATTTGCTCTTGGCTGCATTGGGTCTTCGTTGCTGCGAGGGCTTTCTCTAGCTGTAGCAAGGGTGGGCTACTCTTTGTTGTGGTGCACAGGCTTCTTATTTCAGTGGCTTCTCTTGTTGCTGAGCACTGGCCCTAGGTGCTTCAGTACTTGCGGCACATGGGCTCAGTAGTTGTGGCTGGCGGGCTCTAGAGTGCAGGCTCAGTGGTTGTGGCACATGGGCTTAGTTGCCCCGTGGCATGTGGGATCTTCCTGGACCAGGGATCAAACCCATGTCCCTTGCATTGGCAGGCAGACTCTTAACCACTGTGCCACCAGGGCAGTCCCAGGAATTGAGAATTACAACAATGAGATACCACCACACACCTTTTAGGATGGCCAAAATCCAAAACACTGACAACAGCAAATACTGGAGAGGATGCAAAGCAACGCAAATTCATACACTACTAGTGGGAATGCAAAATGATGCAGCCACTTTGGAAAACAGTCTGGCAGTTTCCTACAAAACTAAACATACTCATCTCACACAATCCAGGAATCACTGTTCTTGGCATGTACTCAAATGCTGACATCTATGTCCACATGAAAACCTGAACACGGAAACTTACGGGAACTTTATTTATAACTGCCAAAACTTGGACGCATTCAAGATGTCCTTTAGAAAGTGAATGGATAAATACACTGTGGTATAAACAGACAATGGAATATTATTCAGTGCTAAAAATGAGTTACCAATTCATGAAAAGACATGGAAGAAACTTAAACACATACTACTAAGTGAAAGAAGCCAGTGTGAAAGGGCTGCCTACACACTGGATGATCCCTCCCAACCACCTGAATTCTGGAAAAGGCAAAACCATGGAGACATAAAAAAATCAGTCGTTGACAGTATTGCAGGGAGGCAGAACACAGAGGGTTTTTAGGGTAGTGAAAACACCCTGTATGATACTACAATGGTGGATACATATCATTATATATTCATCTAAACACACAGAATGTGTAATACCAGGAATAACCCCTCATGTGAACTATGAACTCTGGAGGATAAAGATGTGTCCATGTACCTAAATAGACATTTCTCCAAAGGAGATATTCGGATGGCCAACAGGCACATGAAAAGATGCTCAATATCACTAATTATTAGAGAAATGCCAATCAAAAATACAATGAGGTAGCACCTCACAACAGTCAGAATGGCCATCATTAAAAAGTCGACAGGGCTTCCCTGGTGGCGCAGTGGTTAAGAACCCACCTGCCAATGCAGGGGACACGGGTTCAATCCCTGGTCCGGGAAGATCCTACATGCCGCAGAGCAACTGAGCCCATGCGCCCCAACTACTGAGTCCGCACCCTGCAACTACTGAAGCCTGCCAGCCTAGAGCCTGAGCTCCGCAGCAAGAGAAGCCACTGCACTGAGAAGCCTGCGCACCACAACGAAGAGCAGCCCCTGCTCATCACAACTAGAGAAAGCCCGGGCCCAGCAACAAAGACCCAATGCAGCCAATAAATAAATAAATAAATAAATAAATAAATAAATAAATAAATAAATAAATTTTAAAAACGGTGATCTTCAAGGTTTAAAAAAAAGAGAGAAAAAGGCTACAAATAAGAAATGCTGGAGAGGGCCTGGAGAAAAGGGAACCCTCCTACACTGGAGGTAGGAATGTAAATTGGTGCAGCTATTTTAGAAAACAGTATGGAGGTTTCTTAAAAAAACTCAAAATAGAGTTGCCATGTGACCCAGCAATCCCAGTCTGGGGCCTCTATCCAGAAAAAACTGCAATTTGAAAAGATACACGCACCCCAATGTTCACAGCAGCACTATCTACAGTAGCCAAGACATGCGAGCAACCTAATGTCCATCTACAGAGGAGCACATAAAGATCTGCTACATGTATACAATAGAATACTTACGGGGCCATGATAAAGAATGAAATAATGCCATTGGAAGCAACATGGATGGACCTGGAGATTATCATACTAAGGGAAATAAGTCAGGAAGAGGAAGATAAACACCATATGACGTTACTTACGTGTGGCATCTAAAATAGGATACAAATGAACCTATTTACAAAACAGAGACAGACTCATAGACATAGAAAACAAATTTGTGGTTAGCAAAGGGGAAAGTGGGTGGGGAAGAGATAAATTAGGAGTTTGGGATTAGCAGATACAAACTACTATATATGAAATAGATAAACAACAAGGTCTTACTGTATAACACAGGGAACCATATTCAATCTCCTGTAATAGAGTGGGAAGACAAGGGGTAGGGAAATCAAAGGAGGAAATCTAAAGGCCTCAAGGAATGTTGTAAAAGTATAAAGGAAGTCCTAATCCTACACTTGTTCATTGATCCTGAGTTCATAATGATATAATGTTAATTAATATTTTATTTACATATTAATGAAGGGGGTGGAGTCAAGATGACAGCCTGGGAAGACGCAGAGATCACATCTCCCCACAAATAGATCAGTTGCCAGATGCCAGCGGGGGACCTGAGACCCAAGCAGACTGCGGGAACCCCGCAGCAACCAGGTAGGACCTGGGGCAAGTCAGGGGGGCAGGGAAGGGGAAGCCACACTGGACCAGCGCCCCTGGGGGGTGGCTGGGGGAGGTCTGGAGGGACCGTTGAGGGCTGGGGAGATCAGGAAACTGCAACTGGGTTTCTCCCACCCAGGAGGCCAGGAGGCCTGCTGAGCTCCCCAGCTGGAGGGCCTGCTGGGCCCCCCAGCAGGGTCATCCACCCTCCAAGGTCCCCGCTGGGCTGCCTGGGTCCTGGGGGTGTGTGAAGGAGGGAGGAGGAGTGAGGAGGTGGAGAGGTGGACAGGTGGGGTGGGGGCCTTGAGATTGGGGGATGGGGAGGCGAGAGGGCACTTTGCCTGCCCTCTTGGCCAGGGAGGCCACCTGGGCTCCCAGGCTTGGTCCTTTACTCTCCAGGCCCCCCTCCGGCACGAGGATCCTGGGGGTGTGGGGGGGTGGCGAGGCAGACAGTGGGGGTGGGAAGGGATCTCTCCAGGTCAGAAGAATATGGGAGGCACCGCTGGGTATTTCTTCTGGGCGGGTCCTCCACCTTCCAAGGCTCCTCCAGGCCGTTGATCCTAGAAGTACAGGAGGGAAGCGGTGGGGGGAAAAGAAGAGCGACAGAAGAGGGGAGGGATGCTCTGGGATCAGAGGATCAGGGGAGGAGTGGAAGGCATTTCCGCTGCCCACTGGCCCAAGAAGCCTGCTGGGCTCCTGAGTCTGGTCCCTCGGTCTCTCTGGCTGAGTGGGTCGTACAAGCCTGGGAGGGAGGGAGGAGAGGAGAAGAGGAAGAGAGGCAGACAGCAGTGGGGGGGGGGGACCTTGCAGGACCAGAGGATCAGGGGTAGACACTGCGGGAAATCTCCCTACCCACTTGGCACCGGGAGGCCTGTTGTGCCCCCAGGCCTGGTCTTCAGTCCTCCAGGGGCCCCTCTTGGTCTCACTGGTCCTAGGGGTGTAGAAGGAAAGCAGGGAAGAAGAGCAGAGGCAGGCAGGGGAGGGGGCCTTCTGGGATTGGAGGATCAAGGGAGGCGGAGAAGGTATTTCCCCTGCCTACTAGCTCTGGGAAGCCTGCTAGGCTCACAGACCTGGGCTTTCACACTCCAGGCCCCCCCCAGCTGCTTGGGAACTAGGAGAGTGGGGGGTGGGGGAGAGGAAGAGAGGCAGACAGGAACCTTAGGAGACTGGGAGATCTGGGGAAGTGCCGCAGGCGTTACCCTAGCCCAGTTGGCCCTGAGAAGCCTGTTGGGCATCAGAGTCTGGTCTCCTGCCTTTCAGTGCCCCCTGCAGCTGTGAGGGTCCTGGGGGAATAGAAGAGAGGGGGTGAGGAAGAAGAGAACCCAAGGGGGAGCGACCCTCCAAGATTGGAGAACTAGGGGAGGTGCCTAGCATTTCTCCCACCAACTCGGGCCCAGGGAGCTCACTGGGTACCTTGACCTGGTCCTTTGCCCGCAGGACCAGAGGCATTCCTGGGCCCCTCTGCCTCATTGGGCCTAAGCCCCATTCCCCACCACCCCCAAGGCCTTTTCGCAGTGTAGGCCCTGCCCACTGCTGAAATCACCCCCCCCGCCCTGCCATCCCTTGTCTAAGACCCACCCCCACAGCCAAGGCCTTTTCTGGCTTTTTGTTTTCTTTTTTTTTCTTTCCACCTCCTCACTTAGGCGATTGCAGTTGTTTTACCTTACAGCTGTTGCTCCATTGTTTTTTAAATTTTTTCTAACACATCTGTTAGTTTCCTATTACCGTATTTTTTATCTTGCTATTGCTCTGCTCTTCTCCTACCTTTTTTTTAAATTGTTTTCATTTTCCTGCTCCACATGGCTTGTGGGATCTTGATTCACAAGCCCAGGGTCAGGTCTGAGCTCCTGAGGTGGGAGCTCTGAGTCCAAAACATTGGACTAGCAGGGAAACCCAGTTTGCAGGGAATATTCATCTGAGTGAGGTCTCCCAGAGGTTCTCAACTCAACACGAAGACCCAGCTATACTCAACAGCCTACAAACTCCAGTGCTTGAAACCTCAGACCAAACACCCAGTGGGAGAGGAACACAATCCCACCCATCCAAAGTGGGGGAAAAATGAGATGACAAAAAAATATGTCACAGATGAAGGAACAAGGTGAAAATACACAAGACCAAATAAATGAAGAGGAAATAGGAAAATTGCCTGAAAAAGCATTCAGAGTAATGATAGTAAAGATGATCCAAAATCTCGATAACAAAATAGAGAAAATACAAGAAACAGTTAATAAGGACTCACAAGAACTAAAGAACAAACAAACAGTAATAGATAACAAAATAACCGAAATTACAAATACTCTAGATGCTACAAACAGCAGAATAACTGAGGCAGAAGAATGAACAAGTGAGTTGCAAGATAGAATGGGGGAAATAACTGCCACAGAGCAGGAAAAAGAAAAAAGAATAAAAAGAATGGAAGACAGTCTCAGAGACCTTGGTGACAACATTAAGCCCACCAACATTCGAATCATAGGCATCCCAGAAGAAAAACAACGAAAGGGTCTGAGAAAATATTTGAAGAGGTTATAGTGGAAAACTTCCCCAACATGGGAAAGGAAATAATTCATCAAGTCCAAGAAGTGCAGAGAGTCCCATCTAGAATAAACCCAAGGAGAAATACACTGAGGCACATATTAACCAAACTAATGAAAATTAAACACAAAGAAAACATATTAAAAGCCGCAAGAGAAAAGCAACAAATAACGCAAAAGGATAACAGCTTATGTTTCTGCAGAAACTCTGCAGGCCAGAAGGGAGTGGCAGGATATATTGAAAGTCCTGAGAGAGAAAAACCTACAGGCAAGCATACTCTACCCAGCAAGAATCTCATTCAGATTCCATGGAGAAATCAAAAGCTTTACAGACAAGCAACAGCTAAGAGAATTCAGCACCACCAAACCAGCCTTACAACAATTGCTAAAGGAACTTTTCGAAGCAGGAAATACAAGAGAAGGAACAGATCTACAAAAACAAACCCAAAACAATGAACAAAATGGTAATAGGAACATACATGTCAATCATCACATGAATTGTACATGGATTAAATGCTCCAACCAAAAGACATAAACTGGCTGAATGGATACAAAAACAAGACCCGTACATATGCTGCCTACAAGAAACCCACTTCAGAACAAGGGACATATATAGACGGAAAGTAAAGGGATGGAAAAAGATATTCCATGCAAATGGAAGTCAAAAGAAAGCTGGAGTAGCAATACTCATATCAGACACATTAGACTTTAAAGTAAAGACTATTACAAGAGACAAGGAAGGACACTACAGAATGATCAAGGGATCCACCCAAGAAGAACATAGAACAACTGTAAATATCTATGCACCCAACATAGGAGCACCTCAATACATAAGGCAAATGCTAACAGCCATAAAAGGGGAAATCGACAGTAACAGAATAATAGGACGAGACTTGAACACCCCACTTACGTCAATGGACAGATCATCCAAGCAGAAAATAAATAAGGACATGCAACCTTTACATGACACATTAGGCCATCTCGACTTAATGCATATTTATAGGACATTCCATCCCAAAACGACAGAATACACTTTCTTCTCAAGTGCACATGGAAAATTTTCTAGGAGAGATCACATCTTGGGTCACAAATCAAGCCTCAGTAAATTCCAAAAAATTGAAATCGTATCAAGCATTTTCTCTGACCACAATGACATGAGACTACATATCAATTACAGGAAAAAAACTGGAAAAAATACAAACACATGGCGACTAAACAATATGCTATTAAACAACCAAGAAATCACTCAAGAAATCAAAGAGGAAATCAAAAAATACCTAGAAACAAATGACAATGAAAACACAACAACCCAAAATCTATGGGATGCAGCAAAAGCAGTTCTAAGAGGGAAGTTGATAGCAATACAGTCCTAGCTCAAGAAACAAGAAAAATATCAAATAAACAACCTAACCTTAACACCTAAAACAATTACAGAAAGAAGAAAAAAACCCCAAAGTGAGCAGAAGGAAAGAAATCAGAAAGATCATATCAGAAATAAATGCAAAAGAAATGAAGGAAACAACATCAAAGATCAATAAAACTAAAAGCTGGTTCTTTGAGAAGATAACAAAATTGATAAACCATTAGCCAGTCTCATCAGGAAAAAAAGGGCAAAGATTCAACATAGTTTTAGAAGTTTGAGCCACAGCAATCAGAGAAGACAAAGAAATAAAAGGAATCCAAATTGGAAAAGAAGAAGTCAAATTGTCACTCTTTGCAGATGACATGATATTATATATAGAAAACCCTAAAGATGCTACCAGAAAACTGCTAGCACTGATAGATGAATTTAGTAAAGTAGCAGGATACAAAATGAATGCACAGAAATCTCTTGCATTCCTATACACTAACAACGAAAGAGCAGAAAGAGAAATTAAGGAAACTCTCCCATTTACCATTGCAACCAAAAGAAGAAAATACCTAGGAGTAAATCTGCCTAAGGAGGCAAAAGATCTGTATGCAGAAAACTTTAAGACACTGATAAAAGAAATCAAAGACGACACAAACAGATGGAGGGACATACCATGTTCTTGGATTGGAAGAATCAATATTGTGAAAATGACTATCTTACCCAAAACAATTTGCAGATTCAACGCAATCCCGATCAAATTACCAACGGCATTTTTCACAGAACTAGAACAAGAAATCTTACGATTTGTAGGGAAACACAAAAGACCCCGAATAGCCAAAGCAATCTTGAGAAGGAAAGACGGAGTTGGTGGAATTAGGCTTCCTGACTTCAAACTATACTACAAGGCCACCATGATCAAGACAGTATGGTACTGGCACAAAAATAGAAAGTGAGATCAATAGAACAGAATAAAGAACTCAGAGGTAAACCCAAGCATATATGGGCAGCTTATCTTTGACAAAGGAGGCACGAATATACAATGGAAAAAAGACAGCCTCTTCAATAAGTGGTGCTGGGAAAATTGGACAGCAACATGTAAAAGAATGAACTTAGAACACTTCCTAACACCATACACAAAAAGAAACTCCAAAGGGATTAAAGACCTACATGGAAGGCCAGACACTATCAAACTCCTCGAGGAAAACATAGGCAGAACACTCTATGACATCCATCAAAGCAAGGTCCTTTCTGACCCACCTCCTAGAATCATGGAAATAAAATCAAGAATAAACAAATGGGACCTCATAAAACTTAAAAGCTTTTGCACAGCGAAAGAAACCATAAACAAGACTAAAAGGCAACCCTCAGAATGGGAAAGAATAGTTGCCTATGAAACAACAGACAAAGGATTAACCTCCAAAATATACAAGCAGCTCATGCAGCTTCATACCAAAAAAGCAAATAACCCAATCCACAAATGGGCGGAAGACCTAAATAGACATTTCTCCAAAGAAGACAAACAGATGGCCAACAAACACATGAAAAGATGCTCAACATCACTAATCATTAGAGAAATGCAAGTCAAAGCCACAATGAGGTGTCACCTCACGCCGATCAGAATGGCCATCATCACAAAATCTGGAAACAACAAATGTTGGAGAGGGTGTGGAGAAAAGGGAACTCTCCTGCACTATTGGTGGGATTGTAAGCTGGTACAACCACTATGGAAAACAATTCGGAGGTTCTTTAAAAAACTACAACTAGAACTACCATATGATCCAGTAATCCCACTACTGAGCATATACCCAAAGAAAACCATAATCCCAAAAGAAACATGTACCATAATGTTTATTGCAGCACTATTTACAATAGCCAGGATATGGAAGCAACCTAAATGCCCATCAACAAATGAATGGATAAAGAAGATGTGGCATATATATACAATGGAATATTACTCAGCTATAAAAAGGGATGAGATGGAGCTCTATGTAATGAGGTGGATAGACCTAGAGTCTGTCATACAGAGTGAAGTCAGTCCGAAAGAGAAAGACAAATATTGTATGCTAACTCACATATACGGAATCTAAAAATGGTACTGATGATCTCAGGGACAAGAACAAGGACGCAGGTGCAGAGAATGGACTGGAGAACTCGAGGCTTGGGAGGGGCCGGGAGGTGAAGGGGAAGCTGAGACGAAGCAAGAGAGTAGCACAGACATATATATATTACCAAGTGTAAAGTAGATAACCAGTGGGAAGCTGTTGTATAACAAAGGGAGTTCAACTCGAGGATGGAAGATGCCTTAGAGGACTGGGACAGGGAGGGTGGGGGGGACTCGAGGGAGGGTGGGTGGGGAGTCAAGGGAGGGAGGGAATACGGGGATATGTGTATAAAAACAGATGATTGAACTTGGTGTACCCCCCAAAAATAATAAATACATAAATAAAATTTAAAAACAAAAAAGAAAAGATGACTAGCTACAAATGTCAATATAAATTATTAAATAAACAAAGAAAGTGAAGTGACTGATAAGGTGGTCAGGATAGGCTTCGTAAGAGCAGGAAGGATTAAAACATAGACATGCATGAACCCACTGAAATAAAGGAGTTGTACAGGTTTGGAGCAACTAGGAACAGACTTGTAAGTAAAGAAAAGCAAGTCTGAGGACTGACTCCACCTGACTTCAAAACTTACTATAAAGCTGCAGTGATCAAGACAGGATGATATTCATAAAAGAATAACAAAATAAATGTATGAAACAGAATACAGAGCCTAGAAATACTTACACAAACATAGACAATTAATCTTTGACAAAGGCAGCAAAGGACAGTAGAACAAGGATAGTCTTTTCAACAAATGATGCTGGAATAATTGGACATCCACACGCGAAAAAAAAATGAATCTAGGCACAGACTTTACACCTTCCACAAACAGTAACTCAAATGGATCACACTGAAATGCAAAACCACAGAACTCCCAGAAGATAACACAGAAGAAAATCTAGGTGACAAGTATGATGAGGATATTTTAAATACAACACCAAAGTACAATCCAGGAAAGAAATAATTGGTAAACTGGACTTCATGACAATTCAAAACTTCTGCTCTGCAAAAGACAATGTCAAGAGAAAGGAAAGACAAGCCACAGGTTATGAGAAAATACCTGCAAAAGGCAGATCTGATAAAGGACTATCATTCAACATTTACAAAGAATTCTTAAAACAGCAATAAGAAAATGGAGAGTCTAATTTTTAAAAATGGGCAAAAGGTCTTAACAGACACCTCACTAAAGAAGATATACACACGGCAAGGAAACATATGAAAAGGTGTTCAATATCACATGTCATTAGGGAATTGAGATTTTTTTATAAATTTATTTATTTATTTGTTCTTGGCTGCATTGGGTCTTCGTTGCTGCGAGGGCTTTCTCTAGCTGTAGCAAGGGTGGGCTACTCTTTGTTGTGGTGCACAGGCTTCTTATTTCAGTGGCTTCTCTTGTTGCTGAGCACTGGCCCTAGGTGCTTCAGTACTTGCGGCACATGGGCTCAGTAGTTGTGGCTGGCGGGCTCTAGAGTGCAGGCTCAGTGGTTGTGGCACATGGGCTTAGTTGCCCCGTGGCATGTGGGATCTTCCTGGACCAGGGATCAAACCCATGTCCCTTGCATTGGCAGGCAGACTCTTAACCACTGTGCCACCAGGGAAGTCCCAGGAATTGAGAATTACAACAATGAGATACCACCACACACCTTTTAGGATGGCCAAAATCCAAAACACTGACAACAGCAAATACTGGAGAGGATGCAAAGCAACGCAAATTCATACACTACTAGTGGGAATGCAAAATGATGCAGCCACTTTGGAAGACAGTCTGGCAGTTTCCTACAAAACTAAACATACTCATCTCACACAATCCAGGAATCACTGTTCTTGGCATGTACTCAAATGCTGACATCTATGTCCACATGAAAACCTGAACACGGAAACTTACGGGAACTTTATTTATAACTGCCAAAACTTGGACGCATTCAAGATGTCCTTTAGAAAGTGAATGGATAAATACACTGTGGTATAAACAGACAATGGAATATTATTCAGTGCTAAAAATGAGTTACCAATTCATGAAAAGACATGGAAGAAACTTAAACACATACTACTAAGTGAAAGAAGCCAGTCTGAAAGGGCGGCCTGCACACTGGATGATCCCTCCCAACCACCTGAATTCTGGAAAAGGCAAAACCATGGAGACATAAAAAAATCAGTCGTTGACAGTATTGCAGGGAGGCAGAACACAGAGGGATTTTAGGGTAGTGAAAACACCCTGTATGATACTACAATGGTGGATACATATCATTATATATTCATCTAAACACACAGAATGTGTAATACCAGGAATAACCCCTCATGTGAACTATGAACTCTGGAGGATAAAGATGTGTCCATGTACCTAAATAGACATTTCTCCAAAGGAGATATTCGGATGGCCAACAGGCACATGAAAAGATGCTCAATATCACTAATTATTAGAGAAATGCCAATCAAAAATACAATGAGGTAGCACCTCACAACAGTCAGAATGGCCATCATTAAAAAGTCGACAGGGCTTCCCTGGTGGCGCAGTGGTTAAGAACCCACCTGCCAATGCAGGGGACACGGGTTCAATCCCTGGTCCGGGAAGATCCTACATGCCGCAGAGCAACTGAGCCCGTGCTCCCCAACTACTGAGTCCGCACCCTGCAACTACTGAAGCCTGCCAGCCTAGAGCCTGAGCTCCGCAGCAAGAGAAGCCACTGCACTGAGAAGCCTGCGCACCACAACGAAGAGCAGCCCCTGCTCATCACAACTAGAGAAAGCCCGGGCCCAGCAACAAAGACCCAATGCGGCCAATAAATAAATAAATAAATAAATAAATAAATAAATAAATAAATTTTAAAAACGGTGATCTTCAAGGTTTAAAAAAAAAGAGAAAAAGGCTACAAATAAGAAATGCTGGAGAGGGCCTGGAGAAAAGGGAACCCTCCTACACTGGAGGTAGGAATGTAAATTGGTGCAGCTATTTTAGAAAACAGTATGGAGGTTTCTTAAAAAAACTCAAAATAGAGTTGCCATGTGACCCAGCAATCCCAGTCTGGGGCCTCTATCCAGAAAAAACTGCAATTTGAAAAGATACACGCACCCCAATGTTCACAGCAGCACTATCTACAGTAGCCAAGACATGCGAGCAACCTAATGTCCATCTACAGAGGAGCACATAAAGATCTGCTACATGTATACAATAGAATACTTACGGGGCCATGATAAAGAATGAAATAATGCCATTGGAAGCAACATGGATGGACCTGGAGATTATCATACTAAGGGAAATAAGTCAGGAAGAGGAAGATAAACACCATATGACGTTACTTACGTGTGGCATCTAAAATAGGATACAAATGAACCTATTTACAAAACAGAGACAGACTCATAGACATAGAAAACAAATTTGTGGTTAGCAAAGGGGAAAGTGGGTGGGGAAGAGATAAATTAGGAGTTTGGGATTAGCAGATACAAACTACTATATATGAAATAGATAAACAACAAGGTCTTACTGTATAACACAGGGAACCATATTCAATCTCCTGTAATAGAGTGGGAAGACAAGGGGTAGGGAAATCAAAGGAGGAAATCTAAAGGCCTCAAGGAATGTTGTAAAAGTATAAAGGAAGTCCTAATCCTACACTTGTTCATTGATCCTGAGTTCATAATGATATAATGTTAATTAATATTTTATTTACATATTAATGAAGGGGGTGGAGTCAAGATGACAGCCTGGGAAGACGCAGAGATCACATCTCCCCACAAATAGATCAGTTGCCAGATGCCAGCGGGGGACCTGAGACCCAAGCAGACTGCGGGAACCCCGCAGCAACCAGGTAGGACCTGGGGCAAGTCAGGGGGGCAGGGAAGGGGAAGCCACACTGGACCAGCGCCCCTGGGGGGTGGCTGGGGGAGGTCTGGAGGGACCGTTGAGGGCTGGGGAGATCAGGAAACTGCAACTGGGTTTCTCCCACCCAGGAGGCCAGGAGGCCTGCTGAGCTCCCCAGCTGGAGGGCCTGCTGGGCCCCCCAGCAGGGTCATCCACCCTCCAAGGTCCCCGCTGGGCTGCCTGGGTCCTGGGGGTGTGTGAAGGAGGGAGGAGGAGTGAGGAGGTGGAGAGGTGGACAGGTGGGGTGGGGGCCTTGAGATTGGGGGATGGGGAGGCGAGAGGGCACTTTGCCTGCCCTCTTGGCCAGGGAGGCCACCTGGGCTCCCAGGCTTGGTCCTTTACTCTCCAGGCCCCCCTCCGGCACGAGGATCCTGGGGGTGTGGGGGGGTGGCGAGGCAGACAGTGGGGGTGGGAAGGGATCTCTCCAGGTCAGAAGAATATGGGAGGCACCGCTGGGTATTTCTTCTGGGCGGGTCCTCCACCTTCCAAGGCTCCTCCAGGCCGTTGATCCTAGAAGTACAGGAGGGAAGCGGTGGGGGGAAAAGAAGAGCGACAGAAGAGGGGAGGGATGCTCTGGGATCAGAGGATCAGGGGAGGAGTGGAAGGCATTTCCGCTGCCCACTGGCCCAAGAAGCCTGCTGGGCTCCTGAGTCTGGTCCCTCGGTCTCTCTGGCTGAGTGGGTCGTACAAGCCTGGGAGGGAGGTAGGAGAGGAGAAGAGGAAGAGAGGCAGACAGCAGTGGGGGGGGGGGGACCTTGCAGGACCAGAGGATCAGGGGTAGACACTGCGGGAAATCTCCCTACCCACTTGGCACCGGGAGGCCTGTTGTGCCCCCAGGCCTGGTCTTCAGTCCTCCAGGGGCCCCTCTTGGTCTCACTGGTCCTAGGGGTGTAGAAGGAAAGCAGGGAAGAAGAGCAGAGGCAGGCAGGGGAGGGGGCCTTCTGGGATTGGAGGATCAAGGGAGGCGGAGAAGGTATTTCCCCTGCCTACTAGCTCTGGGAAGCCTGCTAGGCTCACAGACCTGGTCTTTCACACTCCAGGCCCCCCCCAGCTGCTTGGGACCTAGGAGAGTGGGGGGTGGGGGAGAGGAAGAGAGGCAGACAGGAACCTTAGGAGACTGGGAGATCTGGGGATGTGCCGCAGGCGTTACCCTAGCCCAGTTGGCCCTGAGAAGCCTGTTGGGCATCAGAGTCTGGTCTCCTGCCTTTCAGTGCCCCCTGCAGCTGTGAGGGTCCTGGGGGAATAGAAGAGAGGGGGTGAGGAAGAAGAGAACCCAAGGGGGAGCGACCCTCCAAGATTGGAGAACTAGGGGAGGTGCCTAGCATTTCTCCCACCAACTCGGGCCCAGGGAGCTCACTGGGTACCTTGACCTGGTCCTTTGCCCGCAGGACCAGAGGCATTCCTGGGCCCCTCTGCCTCATTGGGCCTAAGCCCCATTCCCCACCACCCCCAAGGCCTTTTCGCAGTGTAGGCCCTGCCCACTGCTGAAATCACCCCCCCCGCCCTGCCATCCCTTGTCTAAGACCCACCCCCACAGCCAAGGCCTTTTCTGGCTTTTTGTTTTCTTTTTTTTTCTTTCCACCTCCTCACTTAGGCGATTGCAGTTGTTTTACCTTCCAGCTGTTGCTCCATTGTTTTTTAAATTTTTCTAACACATCTGTTAGTTTCCTATTACCGTATTTTTTATCTTGCTATTGCTCTGCTCTTCTCCTACCTTTTTTTTAAATTGTTTTCATTTTCCTGCTCCACATGGCTTGTGGGATCTTGATTCACAAGCCCAGGGTCAGGTCTGAGCTCCTGAGGTGGGAGCTCTGAGTCCAAAACATTGGACTAGCAGGGAAACCCAGTTTGCAGGGAATATTCATCTGAGTGAGGTCTCCCAGAGGTTCTCAACTCAACACGAAGACCCAGCTATACTCAACAGCCTACAAACTCCAGTGCTTGAAACCTCAGACCAAACACCCAGTGGGAGAGGAACACAATCCCACCCATCCAAAGTGGGGGAAAAATGAGATGACAAAAAAATATGTCACAGATGAAGGAACAAGGTGAAAATACACAAGACCAAATAAATGAAGAGGAAATAGGAAAATTGCCTGAAAAAGCATTCAGAGTAATGATAGTAAAGATGATCCAAAATCTCGATAACAAAATAGAGAAAATACAAGAAACAGTTAATAAGGACTCACAAGAACTAGAGAACAAACAAACAGTAATAGATAACAAAATAACCGAAATTACAAATACTCTAGATGCTACAAACAGCAGAATAACTGAGGCAGAAGAATGAACAAGTGAGTTGCAAGATAGAATGGGGGAAATAACTGCCACAGAGCAGGAAAAAGAAAAAAGAATAAAAAGAATGGAAGACAGTCTCAGAGACCTTGGTGACAACATTAAGCCCACCAACATTCGAATCATAGGCATCCCAGAAGAAAAACAACGAAAGGGTCTGAGAAAATATTTGAAGAGGTTATAGTGGAAAACTTCCCCAACATGGGAAAGGAAATAATTCATCAAGTCCAAGAAGTGCAGAGAGTCCCATCTAGAATAAACCCAAGGAGAAATACACTGAGGCACATATTAACCAAACTAATGAAAATTAAACACAAAGAAAACATATTAAAAGCAGCAAGAGAAAAGCAACAAATAACGCAAAAGGATAACAGCTTATGTTTCTGCAGAAACTCTGCAGGCCAGAAGGGAGTGGCAGGATATATTGAAAGTCCTGAGAGAGAAAAACCTACAGGCAAGCATACTCTACCCAGCAAGAATCTCATTCAGATTCCATGGAGAAATCAAAAGCTTTACAGACAAGCAACAGCTAAGAGAATTCAGCACCACCAAACCAGCCTTACAACAATTGCTAAAGGAACTTTTCGAAGCAGGAAATACAAGAGAAGGAACAGATCTACAAAAACAAACCCAAAACAATGAACAAAATGGTAATAGGAACATACATGTCAATCATCACATGAATTGTACATGGATTAAATGCTCCAACCAAAAGACATAAACTGGCTGAATGGATACAAAAACAAGACCCTTACATATGCTGCCTACAAGAAACCCACTTCAGACCAAGGGACATATATAGACGGAAAGTAAAGGGATGGAAAAAGATATTCCATGCAAATGGAAGTCAAAAGAAAGCTGGAGTAGCAATACTCATATCAGACACATTAGACTTTAAAGTAAAGACTATTACAAGAGACAAGGAAGGACACTACAGAATGATCAAGGGATCCACCCAAGAAGAACATAGAACAACTGTAAATATCTATGCACCCAACATAGGAGCACCTCAATACATAAGGCAAATGCTAACAGCCATAAAAGGGGAAATCGACAGTAACAGAATAATAGGACGAGACTTGAACACCCCACTTACATCAATGGACAGATCATCCAAGCAGAAAATAAATAAGGACATGCAACCTTTACATGACACATTAGGCCATCTCGACTTAATGAATATTTATAGGACATTCCATCCCAAAACGACAGAATACACTTTCTTCTCAAGTGCACATGGAAAATTTTCTAGGAGAGATCACATCTTGGGTCACAAATCAAGCCTCAGTAAATTCCAAAAAATTGAAATCGTATCAAGCATTTTCTCTGACCACAATGACATGAGACTACATATCAATTACAGGAAAAAAACTGGAAAAAATACAAACACATGGTGACTAAACAATATGCTATTAAACAACCAAGAAATCACTCAAGAAATCAAAGAGGAAATCAAAAAATACCTAGAAACAAATGACAATGAAAACACAACAACCCAAAATCTATGGGATGCAGCAAAAGCAGTTCTAAGAGGGAAGTTGATAGCAATACAGTCCTAGCTCAAGAAACAAGAAAAATATCAAATAAACAACCTAACCTTAACACCTAAAACAATTACAGAAAGAACAAAAAAACCCCAAAGTGAGCAGAAGGAAAGAAATCAGAAAGATCATATCAGAAATAAATGCAAAAGAAATGAAGGAAACAACATCAAAGATCAATAAAACTAAAAGCTGGTTCTTTGAGAAGATAACAAAATTGATAAACCATTAGCCAGTCTCATCAGGAAAAAAAGGGCGAAGATTCAACATAGTTTTAGAAGTTTGAGCCACAGCAATCAGAGAAGACAAAGAAATAAAAGGAATCCAAATTGGAAAAGAAGAAGTCAAATTGTCACTCTTTGCAGATGACATGATATTATATATAGAAAACCCTAAAGATGCTACCAGAAAACTGCTAGCACTGATAGATGAATTTAGTAAAGTAGCAGGATACAAAATTAATGCACAGAAATCTCTTGCATTCCTATACACTAACAACGAAAGAGCAGAAAGAGAAATTAAGGAAACTCTCCCATTTACCATTGCAACCAAAAGAAGAAAATACCTAGGAGTAAATCTGCCTAAGGAGGCAAAAGATCTGTATGCAGAAAACTTTAAGACACTGATAAAAGAAATCAAAGACGACACAAACAGATGGAGGGACATACCATGTTCTTGGATTGGAAGAATCAATATTGTGAAAATGACTATCTTACCCAAAACAATTTGCAGATTCAACGCAATCCCGATCAAATTACCAACGGCATTTTTCACAGAACTAGAACAAGAAATCTTACGATTTGTAGGGAAACACAAAAGACCCCGAATAGCCAAAGCAATCTTGAGAAGGAAAGACGGAGTTGGTGGAATTAGGCTTCCTGACTTCAAACTATACTACAAGGCCACCATGATCAAGACAGTATGGTACTGGCACAAAAATAGAAAGTGAGATCAATAGAACAGAATAAAGAACTCAGAGGTAAACCCAAGCATATATGGGCAGCTTATCTTTGACAAAGGAGGCACGAATATACAATGGAAAAAAGACAGCCTCTTCAATAAGTGGTGCTGGGAAAATTGGACAGCAACATGTAAAAGAATGAACTTAGAACACTTCCTAACACCATACACAAAAAGAAACTCCAAATGGATTAAAGACCTACATGGAAGGCCAGACACTATCAAACTCCTCGAGGAAAACATAGGCAGAACACTCTATGACATCCATCAAAGCAAGGTCCTTTCTGACCCACCTCCTAGAATCATGGAAATAAAATCAAGAATAAACAAATGGGACCTCATAAAACTTAAAAGCTTTTGCACAGCGAAAGAAACCATAAACAAGACTAAAAGGCAACCCTCAGAATGGGAAAGAATAGTTGCCTATGAAACAACAGACAAAGGATTAACCTCCAAAATATACAAGCAGCTCATGCAGCTTCATACCAAAAAAGCAAATAACCCAATCCACAAATGGGCGGAAGACCTAAATAGACATTTCTCCAAAGAAGACAAACAGATGGCCAACAAACACATGAAAAGATGCTCAACATCACTAATCATTAGAGAAATGCAAGTCAAAGCCACAATGAGGTGTCACCTCACGCCGATCAGAATGGCCATCATCACAAAATCTGGAAACAACAAATGTTGGAGAGGGTGTGGAGAAAAGGGAACTCTCCTGCACTATTGGTGGGATTGTAAGCTGGTACAACCACTATGGAAAACAATTCGGAGGTTCTTTAAAAAACTACAACTAGAACTACCATATGATCCAGTAATCCCACTACTGAGCATATACCCAAAGAAAACCATAATCCCAAAAGAAACATGTACCATAATGTTTATTGCAGCACTATTTACAATAGCCAGGATATGGAAGCAACCTAAATGCCCATCAACAAATGAATGGATAAAGAAGATGTGGCATATATATACAATGGAATATTACTCAGCTATAAAAAGGGATGAGATGGAGCTCTATGTAATGAGGTGGATAGACCTAGAGTCTGTCATACAGAGTGAAGTCAGTCCGAAAGAGAAAGACAAATATTGTATGCTAACTCACATATACGGAATCTAAAAATGGTACTGATGATCTCAGGGACAAGAACAAGGACGCAGGTGCAGAGAATGGACTGGAGAACTCGAGGCTTGGGAGGGGCCGGGAGGTGAAGGGGAAGCTGAGACGAAGCAAGAGAGTAGCACAGACATATATATATTACCAAGTGTAAAGTAGATAACCAGTGGGAAGCTGTTGTATAACAAAGGGAGTTCAACTCGAGGATGGAAGATGCCTTAGAGGACTGGGACAGGGAGGGTGGGGGGGACTCGAGGGAGGGTGGGTGGGGAGTCAAGGGAGGGAGGGAATACGGGGATATGTGTATAAAAACAGATGATTGAACTTGGTGTACCCCCCAAAAATAATAAATACATAAATAAAATTTAAAAACAAAAAAGAAAAGATGACTAGCTACAAATTTCAATATAAATTATTAAATAAACAAAGAAAGTGAAGTGACTGATAAGGTGGTCACGATAGGCTTCGTAAGAGCAGGAAGGATTAAAACATAGACATGCATGAACCCACTGAAATAAAGGAGTTGTACAGGTTTGGAGCAACTAGGAACAGACTTGTAAGTAAAGAAAAGCAAGTCTGAGGACTGACTCCACCTGACTTCAAAACTTACTATAAAGCTGCAGTGATCAAGACAGGATGATATTCATAAAAGAATAACAAAATAAATGTATGAAACAGAATACAGAGCCTAGAAATACTTACACAAACATAGACAATTAATCTTTGACAAAGGCAGCAAAGGACAGTAGAACAAGGATAGTCTTTTCAACAAATGATGCTGGAATAATTGGACATCCACACGCGAAAAAAAAATGAATCTAGGCACAGACTTTACACCTTCCACAAACAGTAACTCAAATGGATCACACTGAAATGCAAAACCACAGAACTCCCAGAAGATAACACAGAAGAAAATCTAGGTGACAAGTATGATGAGGATATTTTAAATACAACACCAAAGTACAATCCAGGAAAGAAATAATTGGTAAACTGGACTTCATGACAATTCAAAACTTCTGCTCTGCAAAAGACAATGTCAAGAGAAAGGAAAGACAAGCCACAGGTTATGAGAAAATACCTGCAAAAGGCAGATCTGATAAAGGACTATCATTCAACATTTACAAAGAATTCTTAAAACAGCAATAAGAAAATGGAGAGTCTAATTTTTAAAAATGGGCAAAAGGTCTTAACAGACACCTCACTAAAGAAGATATACACACGGCAAGGAAACATATGAAAAGGTGTTCAATATCACATGTCATTAGGGAATTGAGATTTTTTTATAAATTTATTTATTTATTTGTTCTTGGCTGCATTGGGTCTTCGTTGCTGCGAGGGCTTTCTCTAGCTGTAGCAAGGGTGGGCTACTCTTTGTTGTGGTGCACAGGCTTCTTATTTCAGTGGCTTCTCTTGTTGCTGAGCACTGGCCCTAGGTGCTTCAGTACTTGCGGCACATGGGCTCAGTAGTTATGGCTGGCGGGCTCTAGAGTGCAGGCTCAGTGGTTGTGGCACATGGGCTTAGTTGCCCCGTGGCATGTGGGATCTTCCTGGACCAGGGATCAAACCCATGTCCCTTGCATTGGCAGGCAGACTCTTAACCACTGTGCCACCAGGGAAGTCCCAGGAATTGAGAATTACAACAATGAGATACCACCACACACCTTTTAGGATGGCCAAAATCCAAAACACTGACAACAGCAAATACTGGAGAGGATGCAAAGCAACGCAAATTCATACACTACTAGTGGGAATGCAAAATGATGCAGCCACTTTGGAAGACAGTCTGGCAGTTTCCTACAAAACTAAACATACTCATCTCACACAATCCAGGAATCACTGTTCTTGGCATGTACTCAAATGCTGACATCTATGTCCACATGAAAACCTGAACACGGAAACTTACGGGAACTTTATTTATAACTGCCAAAACTTGGACGCATTCAAGATGTCCTTTAGAAAGTGAATGGATAAATACACTGTGGTATAAACAGACAATGGAATATTATTCAGTGCTAAAAATGAGTTACCAATTCATGAAAAGACATGGAAGAAACTTAAACACATACTACTAAGTGAAAGAAGCCAGTCTGAAAGGGCGGCCTGCACACTGGATGATCCCTCCCAACCACCTGAATTCTGGAAAAGGCAAAACCATGGAGACATAAAAAAATCAGTCGTTGACAGTATTGCAGGGAGGCAGAACACAGAGGGATTTTAGGGTAGTGAAAACACCCTGTATGATACTACAATGGTGGATACATATCATTATATATTCATCTAAACACACAGAATGTGTAATACCAGGAATAACCCCTCATGTGAACTATGAACTCTGGAGGATAAAGATGTGTCCATGTACCTAAATAGACATTTCTCCAAAGGAGATATTCGGATGGCCAACAGGCACATGAAAAGATGCTCAATATCACTAATTATTAGAGAAATGCCAATCAAAAATACAATGAGGTAGCACCTCACAACAGTCAGAATGGCCATCATTAAAAAGTCGACAGGGCTTCCCTGGTGGCGCAGTGGTTAAGAACCCACCTGCCAATGCAGGGGACACGGGTTCAATCCCTGGTCCGGGAAGATCCTACATGCCGCAGAGCAACTGAGCCCATGCGCCCCAACTACTGAGTCCGCACCCTGCAACTACTGAAGCCTGCCAGCTTAGAGCCTGAGCTCCGCAGCAAGAGAAGCCACTGCACTGAGAAGCCTGCGCACCACAACGAAGAGCAGCCCCTGCTCATCACAACTAGAGAAAGCCCGGGCCCAGCAACAAAGACCCAATGCGGCCAATAAATAAATAAATAAATAAATAAATAAATAAATAAATAAATAAATTTTAAAAACGGTGATCTTCAAGGTTTAAAAAAAAAGAGAAAAAGGCTACAAATAAGAAATGCTGGAGAGGGCCTGGAGAAAAGGGAACCCTCCTACACTGGAGGTAGGAATGTAAATTGGTGCAGCTATTTTAGAAAACAGTATGGAGGTTTCTTAAAAAAACTCAAAATAGAGTTGCCATGTGACCCAGCAATCCCAGTCTGGGGCCTCTATCCAGAAAAAACTGCAATTTGAAAAGATACACGCACCCCAATGTTCACAGCAGCAGTATCTACAGTAGCCAAGACATGCGAGCAACCTAATGTCCATCTACAGAGGAGCACATAAAGATCTGCTACATGTATACAATAGAATACTTACGGGGCCATGATAAAGAATGAAATAATGCCATTGGAAGCAACATGGATGGACCTGGAGATTATCATACTAAGGGAAATAAGTCAGGAAGAGGAAGATAAACACCATATGACGTTACTTACGTGTGGCATCTAAAATAGGATACAAATGAACCTATTTACAAAACAGAGACAGACTCATAGACATAGAAAACAAATTTGTGGTTAGCAAAGGGGAAAGTGGGTGGGGAAGAGATAAATTAGGAGTTTGGGATTAGCAGATACAAACTACTATATATGAAATAGATAAACAACAAGGTCTTACTGTATAACACAGGGAACCATATTCAATCTCCTGTAATAGAGTGGGAAGACAAGGGGTAGGGAAATCAAAGGAGGAAATCTAAAGGCCTCAAGGAATGTTGTAAAAGTATAAAGGAAGTCCTAATCCTACACTTGTTCATTGATCCTGAGTTCATAATGATATAATGTTAATTAATATTTTATTTACATATTAATGAAGGGGGCGGAGTCAAGATGACAGCCTGGGAAGACGCAGAGATCACATCTCCCCACAAATAGATCAGTTGCCAGATGCCAGCGGGGGACCTGAGACCCAAGCAGACTGCGGGAACCCCGCAGCAACCAGGTAGGACCTGGGGCAAGTCAGGGGGGCAGGGAAGGGGAAGCCACACTGGACCAGCGCCCCTGGGGGGTGGCTGGGGGAGGTCTGGAGGGACCGTTGAGGGCTGGGGAGATCAGGAAACTGCAACTGGGTTTCTCCCACCCAGGAGGCCAGGAGGCCTGCTGAGCTCCCCAGCTGGAGGGCCTGCTGGGCCCCCCAGCAGGGTCATCCACCCTCCAAGGTCCCCGCTGGGCTGCCTGGGTCCTGGGGGTGTGTGAAGGAGGGAGGAGGAGTGAGGAGGTGGAGAGGTGGACAGGTGGGGTGGGGGCCTTGAGATTGGGGGATGGGGAGGCGAGAGGGCACTTTGCCTGCCCTCTTGGCCAGGGAGGCCACCTGGGCTCCCAGGCTTGGTCCTTTACTCTCCAGGCCCCCCTCCGGCACGAGGATCCTGGGGGTGTGGGGGGGTGGTGAGGCAGACAGTGGGGGTGGGAAGGGATCTCTCCAGGTCAGAAGAATATGGGAGGCACCGCTGGGTATTTCTTCTGGGCGGGTCCTCCACCTTCCAAGGCTCCTCCAGGCCGTTGATCCTAGAAGTACAGGAGGGAAGCGGTGGGGGGAAAAGAAGAGCGACAGAAGAGGGGAGGGATGCTCTGGGATCAGAGGATCAGGGGAGGAGTGGAAGGCATTTCCGCTGCCCACTGGCCCAAGAAGCCTGCTGGGCTCCTGAGTCTGGTCCCTCGGTCTCTCTGGCTGAGTGGGTCATACAAGCCTGGGAGGGAGGTAGGAGAGGAGAAGAGGAAGAGAGGCAGACAGCAGTGGGGGGGGAGGGACCTTGCAGGACCAGAGGATCAGGGGTAGACACTGCGGGAAATCTCCCTACCCACTTGGCACCGGGAGGCCTGTTGTGCCCCCAGGCCTGGTCTTCAGTCCTCCAGGGGCCCCTCTTGGTCTCACTGGTCCTAGGGGTGTAGAAGGAAAGCAGGGAAGAAGAGCAGAGGCAGGCAGGGGAGGGGGCCTTCTGGGATTGGAGGATCAAGGGAGGCGGAGAAGGTATTTCCCCTGCCTACTAGCTCTGGGAAGCCTGCTAGGCTCACAGACCTGGTCTTTCACACTCCAGGCCCCCCCCAGCTGCTTGGGAACTAGGAGAGTGGGGGGTGGGGGAGAGGAAGAGAGGCAGACAGGAACCTTAGGAGACTGGGAGATCTGGGGATGTGCCGCAGGCGTTACCCTAGCCCAGTTGGCCCTGAGAAGCCTGTTGGGCATCAGAGTCTGGTCTCCTGCCTTTCAGTGCCCCCTGCAGCTGTGAGGGTCCTGGGGGAATAGAAGAGAGGGGGTGAGGAAGAAGAGAACCCAAGGGGGAGCGACCCTCCAAGATTGGAGAACTAGGGGAGGTGCCTAGCATTTCTCCCACCAACTCGGGCCCAGGGAGCTCACTGGGTACCTTGACCTGGTCCTTTGCCCGCAGGACCAGAGGCATTCCTGGGCCCCTCTGCCTCATTGGGCCTAAGCCCCATTCCCCACCACCCCCAAGGCCTTTTCGCAGTGTAGGCCCTGCCCACTGCTGAAATCACCCCCCCGCCCCGCCATCCCTTGTCTAAGACCCACCCCCACAGCCAAGGCCTTTTCTGGCTTTTTGTTTTCTTTTTTTTTCTTTCCACCTCCTCACTTAGGCGATTGCAGTTGTTTTACCTTCCAGCTGTTGCTCCATTGTTTTTTAAATTTTTCTAACACATCTGTTAGTTTCCTATTACCGTATTTTTTATCTTGCTATTGCTCTGCTCTTCTCCTACCTTTTTTTTAAATTGTTTTCATTTTCCTGCTCCACATGGCTTGTGGGATCTTGATTCACAAGCCCAGGGTCAGGTCTGAGCTCCTGAGGTGGGAGCTCTGAGTCCAAAACATTGGACTAGCAGGGAAACCCAGTTTGCAGGGAATATTCATCTGAGTGAGGTCTCCCAGAGGTTCTCAACTCAACACGAAGACCCAGCTATACTCAACAGCCTACAAACTCCAGTGCTTGAAACCTCAGACCAAACACCCAGTGGGAGAGGAACACAATCCCACCCATCCAAAGTGGGGGAAAAATGAGATGACAAAAAAATATGTCACAGATGAAGGAACAAGGTGAAAATACACAAGACCAAATAAATGAAGAGGAAATAGGAAAATTGCCTGAAAAAGCATTCAGAGTAATGATAGTAAAGATGATCCAAAATCTCGATAACAAAATAGAGAAAATACAAGAAACAGTTAATAAGGACTCAGAAGAACTAAAGAACAAACAAACAGTAATAGATAACAAAATAACCGAAATTACAAATACTCTAGATGCTACAAACAGCAGAATAACTGAGGCAGAAGAATGAACAAGTGAGTTGCAAGATAGAATGGGGGAAATAACTGCCACAGAGCAGGAAAAAGAAAAAAGAATAAAAAGAATGGAAGACAGTCTCAGAGACCTTGGTGACAACATTAAGCCCACCAACATTCGAATCATAGGCATCCCAGAAGAAAAACAACGAAAGGGTCTGAGAAAATATTTGAAGAGGTTATAGTGGAAAACTTCCCCAACATGGGAAAGGAAATAATTCATCAAGTCCAAGAAGTGCAGAGAGTCCCATCTAGAATAAACCCAAGGAGAAATACACTGAGGCACATATTAACCAAACTAATGAAAATTAAACACAAAGAAAACATATTAAAAGCAGCAAGAGAAAAGCAACAAATAACGCAAAAGGATAACAGCTTATGTTTCTGCAGAAACTCTGCAGGCCAGAAGGGAGTGGCAGGATATATTGAAAGTCCTGAGAGAGAAAAACCTACAGGCAAGCATACTCTACCCAGCAAGAATCTCATTCAGATTCCATGGAGAAATCAAAAGCTTTACAGACAAGCAACAGCTAAGAGAATTCAGCACCACCAAACCAGCCTTACAACAATTGCTAAAGGAACTTTTCGAAGCAGGAAATACAAGAGAAGGAACAGATCTACAAAAACAAACCCAAAACAATGAACAAAATGGTAATAGGAACATACATGTCAATCATCACATGAATTGTACATGGATTAAATGCTCCAACCAAAAGACATAAACTGGCTGAATGGATACAAAAACAAGACCCTTACATATGCTGCCTACAAGAAACCCACTTCAGACCAAGGGACATATATAGACTGAAAGTAAAGGGATGGAAAAAGATATTCCATGCAAATGGAAGTCAAAAGAAAGCTGGAGTAGCAATACTCATATCAGACACATTAGACTTTAAAGTAAAGACTATTACAAGAGACAAGGAAGGACACTACAGAATGATCAAGGGATCCACCCAAGAAGAACATAGAACAACTGTAAATATCTATGCACCCAACATAGGAGCACCTCAATACATAAGGCAAATGCTAACAGCCATAAAAGGGGAAATCGACAGTAACAGAATAATAGGACGAGACTTGAACACCCCACTTACATCAATGGACAGATCATCCAAGCAGAAAATAAATAAGGACATGCAACCTTTACATGACACATTAGGCCATCTCGACTTAATGAATATTTATAGGACATTCCATCCCAAAACGACAGAATACACTTTCTTCTCAAGTGCACATGGAAAATTTTCTAGGAGAGATCACATCTTGGGTCACAAATCAAGCCTCAGTAAATTCCAAAAAATTGAAATCGTATCAAGCATTTTCTCTGACCACAATGACATGAGACTACATATCAATTACAGGAAAAAAACTGGAAAAAATACAAACACATGGTGACTAAACAATATGCTATTAAACAACCAAGAAATCACTCAAGAAATCAAAGAGGAAATCAAAAAATACCTAGAAACAAATGACAATGAAAACACAACAACCCAAAATCTATGGGATGCAGCAAAAGCAGTTCTAAGAGGGAAGTTGATAGCAATACAGTCCTAGCTCAAGAAACAAGAAAAATATCAAATAAACAACCTAACCTTAACACCTAAAACAATTACAGAAAGAAGAAAAAAACCCCAAAGTGAGCAGAAGGAAAGAAATCAGAAAGATCATATCAGAAATAAATGCAAAAGAAATGAAGGAAACAACATCAAAGATCAATAAAACTAAAAGCTGGTTCTTTGAGAAGATAACAAAATTGATAAACCATTAGCCAGTCTCATCAGGAAAAAAAGGGCGAAGATTCAACATAGTTTTAGAAGTTTGAGCCACAGCAATCAGAGAAGACAAAGAAATAAATGGAATCCAAATTGGAAAAGAAGAAGTCAAATTGTCACTCTTTGCAGATGACATGATATTATATATAGAAAACCCTAAAGATGCTACCAGAAAGCTGCTAGCACTGATAGATGAATTTAGTAAAGTAGCAGGATACAAAATTAATGCACAGAAATCTCTTGCATTCCTATACACTAACAACGAAAGAGCAGAAAGAGAAATTAAGGAAACTCTCCCATTTACCATTGCAACCAAAAGAAGAAAATACCTAGGAGTAAATCTGCCTAAGGAGGCAAAAGATCTGTATGCAGAAAACTTTAAGACACTGATAAAAGAAATCAAAGACGACACAAACAGATGGAAGGACATACCATGTTCTTGGATTGGAAGAATCAATATTGTGAAAATGACTATCTTACCCAAAACAATTTGCAGATTCAACGCAATCCCGATCAAATTACCAACGGCATTTTTCACAGAACTAGAACAAGAAATCTTACGATTTGTAGGGAAACACAAAAGACCCCGAATAGCCAAAGCAATCTTGAGAAGGAAAGACGGAGTTGGTGGAATTAGGCTTCCTGACTTCAAACTATACTACAAGGCCACCATGATCAAGACAGTATGGTACTGGCACAAAAATAGAAAGTGAGATCAATAGAACAGAATAAAGAACTCAGAGGTAAACCCAAGCATATATGGGCAGCTTATCTTTGACAAAGGAGGCACGAATATACAATGGAAAAAAGACAGCCTCTTCAATAAGTGGTGCTGGGAAAATTGGACAGCAACATGTAAAAGAATGAACTTAGAACACTTCCTAACACCATACACAAAAAGAAACTCCAAATGGATTAAAGACCTACATGGAAGGCCAGACACTATCAAACTCCTCGAGGAAAACATAGGCAGAACACTCTATGACATCCATCAAAGCAAGATCCTTTCTGACCCACCTCCTAGAATCATGGAAATAAAATCAAGAATAAACAAATGGGACCTCATAAAACTTAAAAGCTTTTGCACAGTGAAAGAAACCATAAACAAGACTAAAAGGCAACCCTCAGAATGGGAAAGAATAGTTGCCTATGAAACAACAGACAAAGGATTAACCTCCAAAATATACAAGCAGCTCATGCAGCTTCATACCAAAAAAGCAAATAACCCAATCCACAAATGGGCGGAAGACCTAAATAGACATTTCTCCAAAGAAGACAAACAGATGGCCAACAAACACATGAAAAGATGCTCAACATCACTAATCATTAGAGAAATGCAAGTCAAAGCCACAATGAGGTGTCACCTCACGCCGATCAGAATGGCCATCATCACAAAATCTGGAAACAACAAATGTTGGAGAGGGTGTGGAGAAAAGGGAACTCTCCTGCACTATTGGTGGGATTGTAAGCTGGTACAACCACTATGGAAAACAATTCGGAGGTTCTTTAAAAAACTACAACTAGAACTACCATATGATCCAGTAATCCCACTACTGAGCATATACCCAAAGAAAACCATAATCCCAAAAGAAACATGTACCATAATGTTTATTGCAGCACTATTTACAATAGCCAGGATATGGAAGCAACCTAAATGCCCATCAACAAATGAATGGATAAAGAAGATGTGGCATATATATACAATGGAATATTACTCAGCTATAAAAAGGGATGAGATGGAGCTCTATGTAATGAGGTGGATAGACCTAGAGTCTGTCATACAGAGTGAAGTCAGTCCGAAAGAGAAAGACAAATATTGTATGCTAACTCACATATACGGAATCTAAAAATGGTACTGATGATCTCAGGGACAAGAACAAGGACGCAGGTGCAGAGAATGGACTGGAGAACTCGAGGCTTGGGAGGGGCCGGGAGGTGAAGGGGAAGCTGAGACGAAGCAAGAGAGTAGCACAGACATATATATATTACCAAGTGTAAAGTAGATAACCAGTGGGAAGCTGTTGTATAACAAAGGGAGTTCAACTCGAGGATGGAAGATGCCTTAGAGGACTGGGACAGGGAGGGTGGGGGGGACTCGAGGGAGGGTGGGTGGGGAGTCAAGGGAGGGAGGGAATACGGGGATATGTGTATAAAAACAGATGATTGAACTTGGTGTACCCCCCAAAAATAATAAATACATAAATAAAATTTAAAAACAAAAAAGAAAAGATGACTAGCTACAAATTTCAATATAAATTATTAAATAAACAAAGAAAGTGAAGTGACTGATAAGGTGGTCACGATAGGCTTCGTAAGAGCAGGAAGGATTAAAACATAGACATGCATGAACCCACTGAAATAAAGGAGTTGTACAGGTTTGGAGCAACTAGGAACAGACTTGTAAGTAAAGAAAAGCAAGTCTGAGGACTGACTCCACCTGACTTCAAAACTTACTATAAAGCTGCAGTGATCAAGACAGGATGATATTCATAAAAGAATAACAAAATAAATGTATGAAACAGAATACAGAGCCTAGAAATACTTACACAAACATAGACAATTAATCTTTGACAAAGGCAGCAAAGGACAGTAGAACAAGGATAGTCTTTTCAACAAATGATGCTGGAATAATTGGACATCCACACGCGAAAAAAAAATGAATCTAGACACAGACTTTACACCTTCCACAAACAGTAACTCAAATGGATCACACTGAAATGCAAAACCACAGAACTCCCAGAAGATAACACAGAAGAAAATCTAGGTGACAAGTATGATGAGGATATTTCAAATACAACACCAAAGTACAATCCAGGAAAGAAATAATTGGTAAACTGGACTTCATGACAATTCAAAACTTCTGCTCTGCAAAAGACAATGTCAAGAGAAAGGAAAGACAAGCCACAGGTTATGAGAAAATACCTGCAAAAGGCAGATCTGATAAAGGACTATCATTCAACATTTACAAAGAATTCTTAAAACAGCAATAAGAAAATGGAGAGTCTAATTTTTAAAAATGGGCAAAAGGTCTTAACAGACACCTCACTAAAGAAGATATACACACGGCAAGGAAACATATGAAAAGGTGTTCAATATCACATGTCATTAGGGAATTGAGATTTTTTTATAAATTTATTTATTTATTTGTTCTTGGCTGCATTGGGTCTTCGTTGCTGCGAGGGCTTTCTCTAGCTGTAGCAAGGGTGGGCTACTCTTTGTTGTGGTGCACAGGCTTCTTATTTCAGTGGCTTCTCTTGTTGCTGAGCACTGGCCCTAGGTGCTTCAGTACTTGCGGCACATGGGCTCAGTAGTTATGGCTGGCGGGCTCTAGAGTGCAGGCTCAGTGGTTGTGGCACATGGGCTTAGTTGCCCCGTGGCATGTGGGATCTTCCTGGACCAGGGATCAAACCCATGTCCCTTGCATTGGCAGGCAGACTCTTAACCACTGTGCCACCAGGGAAGTCCCAGGAATTGAGAATTACAACAATGAGATACCACCACACACCTTTTAGGATGGCCAAAATCCAAAACACTGACAACAGCAAATACTGGAGAGGATGCAAAGCAACGCAAATTCATACACTACTAGTGGGAATGCAAAATGATGCAGCCACTTTGGAAGACAGTCTGGCAGTTTCCTACAAAACTAAACATACTCATCTCACACAATCCAGGAATCACTGTTCTTGGCATGTACTCAAATGCTGACATCTATGTCCACATGAAAACCTGAACACGGAAACTTACGGGAACTTTATTTATAACTGCCAAAACTTGGACGCATTCAAGATGTCCTTTAGAAAGTGAATGGATAAATACACTGTGGTATAAACAGACAATGGAATATTATTCAGTGCTAAAAATGAGTTACCAATTCATGAAAAGACATGGAAGAAACTTAAACACATACTACTAAGTGAAAGAAGCCAGTCTGAAAGGGCGGCCTGCACACTGGATGATCCCTCCCAACCACCTGAATTCTGGAAAAGGCAAAACCATGGAGACATAAAAAAATCAGTCGTTGACAGTATTGCAGGGAGGCAGAACACAGAGGGATTTTAGGGTAGTGAAAACACCCTGGATGATACTACAATGGTGGATACATATCATTATATATTCATCTAAACACACAGAATGTGTAATACCAGGAATAACCCCTCATGTGAACTATGAACTCTGGAGGATAAAGATGTGTCCATGTACCTAAATAGACATTTCTCCAAAGGAGATATTCGGATGGCCAACAGGCACATGAAAAGATGCTCAATATCACTAATTATTAGAGAAATGCCAATCAAAAATACAATGAGGTAGCACCTCACAACAGTCAGAATGGCCATCATTAAAAAGTCGACAGGGCTTCCCTGGTGGCGCAGTGGTTAAGAACCCACCTGCCAATGCAGGGGACACGGGTTCAATCCCTGGTCCGGGAAGATCCTACATGCCGCAGAGCAACTGAGCCCGTGCGCCCCAACTACTGAGTCCGCACCCTGCAACTACTGAAGCCTGCCAGCCTAGAGCCTGAGCTCCGCAGCAAGAGAAGCCACTGCACTGAGAAGCCTGCGCACCACAACGAAGAGCAGCCCCTGCTCATCACAACTAGAGAAAGCCCGGGCCCAGCAACAAAGACCCAATGCGGCCAATAAATAAATAAATAAATAAATAAATAAATAAATAAATAAATAAATAAATTTTAAAAACGGTGATCTTCAAGGTTTAAAAAAAAAGAGAAAAAGGCTACAAATAAGAAATGCTGGAGAGGGCCTGGAGAAAAGGGAACCCTCCTACACTGGAGGTAGGAATGTAAATTGGTGCAGCTATTTTAGAAAACAGTATGGAGGTTTCTTAAAAAAACTCAAAATAGAGTTGCCATGTGACCCAGCAATCCCAGTCTGGGGCCTCTATCCAGAAAAAACTGCAATTTGAAAAGATACACGCACCCCAATGTTCACAGCAGCACTATCTACAGTAGCCAAGACATGCGAGCAACCTAATGTCCATCTACAGAGGAGCACATAAAGATCTGCTACATGTATACAATAGAATACTTACGGGGCCATGATAAAGAATGAAATAATGCCATTGGAAGCAACATGGATGGACCTGGAGATTATCATACTAAGGGAAATAAGTCAGGAAGAGGAAGATAAACACCATATGACGTTACTTACGTGTGGCATCTAAAATAGGATACAAATGAACCTATTTACAAAACAGAGACAGACTCATAGACATAGAAAACAAATTTGTGGTTAGCAAAGGGGAAAGTGGGTGGGGAAGAGATAAATTAGGAGTTTGGGATTAGCAGATACAAACTACTATATATGAAATAGATAAACAACAAGGTCTTACTGTATAACACAGGGAACCATATTCAATCTCCTGTAATAGAGTGGGAAGACAAGGGGTAGGGAAATCAAAGGAGGAAATCTAAAGGCCTCAAGGAATGTTGTAAAAGTATAAAGGAAGTCCTAATCCTACACTTGTTCATTGATCCTGAGTTCATAATGATATAATGTTAATTAATATTTTATTTACATATTAATGAAGGGGGCGGAGTCAAGATGACAGCCTGGGAAGACGCAGAGATCACATCTCCCCACAAATAGATCAGTTGCCAGATGCCAGCGGGGGACCTGAGACCCAAGCAGACTGCGGGAACCCCGCAGCAACCAGGTAGGACCTGGGGCAAGTCAGGGGGGCAGGGAAGGGGAAGCCACACTGGACCAGCGCCCCTGGGGGGTGGCTGGGGGAGGTCTGGAGGGACCGTTGAGGGCTGGGGAGATCAGGAAACTGCAACTGGGTTTCTCCCACCCAGGAGGCCAGGAGGCCTGCTGAGCTCCCCAGCTGGAGGGCCTGCTGGGCCCCCCAGCAGGGTCATCCACCCTCCAAGGTCCCCGCTGGGCTGCCTGGGTCCTGGGGGTGTGTGAAGGAGGGAGGAGGAGTGAGGAGGTGGAGAGGTGGACAGGTGGGGTGGGGGCCTTGAGATTGGGGGATGGGGAGGCGAGAGGGCACTTTGCCTGCCCTCTTGGCCAGGGAGGCCACCTGGGCTCCCAGGCTTGGTCCTTTACTCTCCAGGCCCCCCTCCGGCACGAGGATCCTGGGGGTGTGGGGGGGTGGCGAGGCAGACAGTGGGGGTGGGAAGGGATCTCTCCAGGTCAGAAGAATATGGGAGGCACCGCTGGGTATTTCTTCTGGGCGGGTCCTCCACCTTCCAAGGCTCCTCCAGGCCGTTGATCCTAGAAGTACAGGAGGGAAGCGGTGGGGGGAAAAGAAGAGCGACAGAAGAGGGGAGGGATGCTCTGGGATCAGAGGATCAGGGGAGGAGTGGAAGGCATTTCCGCTGCCCACTGGCCCAAGAAGCCTGCTGGGCTCCTGAGTCTGGTCCCTCGGTCTCTCTGGCTGAGTGGGTCGTACAAGCCTGGGAGGGAGGTAGGAGAGGAGAAGAGGAAGAGAGGCAGACAGCAGTGGGGGGGGAGGGACCTTGCAGGACCAGAGGATCAGGGGTAGACACTGCGGGAAATCTCCCTACCCACTTGGCACCGGGAGGCCTGTTGTGCCCCCAGGCCTGGTCTTCAGTCCTCCAGGGGCCCCTCTTGGTCTCACTGGTCCTAGGGGTGTAGAAGGAAAGCAGGGAAGAAGAGCAGAGGCAGGCAGGGGAGGGGGCCTTCTGGGATTGGAGGATCAAGGGAGGCGGAGAAGGTATTTCCCCTGCCTACTAGCTCTGGGAAGCCTGCTAGGCTCACAGACCTGGTCTTTCACACTCCAGGCCCCCCCCAGCTGCTTGGGAACTAGGAGAGTGGGGGGTGGGGGAGAGGAAGAGAGGCAGACAGGAACCTTAGGAGACTGGGAGATCTGGGGATGTGCCGCAGGCGTTACCCTAGCCCAGTTGGCCCTGAGAAGCCTGTTGGGCATCAGAGTCTGGTCTCCTGCCTTTCAGTGCCCCCTGCAGCTGTGAGGGTCCTGGGGGAATAGAAGAGAGGGGGTGAGGAAGAAGAGAACCCAAGGGGGAGCGACCCTCCAAGATTGGAGAACTAGGGGAGGTGCCTAGCATTTCTCCCACCAACTCGGGCCCAGGGAGCTCACTGGGTACCTTGACCTGGTCCTTTGCCCGCAGGACCAGAGGCATTCCTGGGCCCCTCTGCCTCATTGGGCCTAAGCCCCATTCCCCACCACCCCCAAGGCCTTTTCGCAGTGTAGGCCCTGCCCACTGCTGAAATCACCCCCCCGCCCCGCCATCCCTTGTCTAAGACCCACCCCCACAGCCAAGGCCTTTTCTGGCTTTTTGTTTTCTTTTTTTTTCTTTCCACCTCCTCACTTAGGCGATTGCAGTTGTTTTACCTTCCAGCTGTTGCTCCATTGTTTTTTAAATTTTTCTAACACATCTGTTAGTTTCCTATTACCGTATTTTTTATCTTGCTATTGCTCTGCTCTTCTCCTACCTTTTTTTTAAATTGTTTTCATTTTCCTGCTCCACATGGCTTGTGGGATCTTGATTCACAAGCCCAGGGTCAGGTCTGAGCTCCTGAGGTGGGAGCTCTGAGTCCAAAACATTGGACTAGCAGGGAAACCCAGTTTGCAGGGAATATTCATCTGAGTGAGGTCTCCCAGAGGTTCTCAACTCAACACGAAGACCCAGCTATACTCAACAGCCTACAAACTCCAGTGCTTGAAACCTCAGACCAAACACCCAGTGGGAGAGGAACACAATCCCACCCATCCAAAGTGGGGGAAAAATGAGATGACAAAAAAATATGTCACAGATGAAGGAACAAGGTGAAAATACACAAGACCAAATAAATGAAGAGGAAATAGGAAAATTGCCTGAAAAAGCATTCAGAGTAATGATAGTAAAGATGATCCAAAATCTCGATAACAAAATAGAGAAAATACAAGAAACAGTTAATAAGGACTCAGAAGAACTAAAGAACAAACAAACAGTAATAGATAACAAAATAACCGAAATTACAAATACTCTAGATGCTACAAACAGCAGAATAACTGAGGCAGAAGAATGAACAAGTGAGTTGCAAGATAGAATGGGGGAAATAACTGCCACAGAGCAGGAAAAAGAAAAAAGAATAAAAAGAATGGAAGACAGTCTCAGAGACCTTGGTGACAACATTAAGCCCACCAACATTCGAATCATAGGCATCCCAGAAGAAAAACAACGAAAGGGTCTGAGAAAATATTTGAAGAGGTTATAGTGGAAAACTTCCCCAACATGGGAAAGGAAATAATTCATCAAGTCCAAGAAGTGCAGAGAGTCCCATCTAGAATAAACCCAAGGAGAAATACACTGAGGCACATATTAACCAAACTAATGAAAATTAAACACAAAGAAAACATATTAAAAGCAGCAAGAGAAAAGCAACAAATAACGCAAAAGGATAACAGCTTATGTTTCTGCAGAAACTCTGCAGGCCAGAAGGGAGTGGCAGGATATATTGAAAGTCCTGAGAGAGAAAAACCTACAGGCAAGCATACTCTACCCAGCAAGAATCTCATTCAGATTCCATGGAGAAATCAAAAGCTTTACAGACAAGCAACAGCTAAGAGAATTCAGCACCACCAAACCAGCCTTACAACAATTGCTAAAGGAACTTTTCGAAGCAGGAAATACAAGAGAAGGAACAGATCTACAAAAACAAACCCAAAACAATGAACAAAATGGTAATAGGAACATACATGTCAATCATCACATGAATTGTACATGGATTAAATGCTCCAACCAAAAGACATAAACTGGCTGAATGGATACAAAAACAAGACCCTTACATATGCTGCCTACAAGAAACCCACTTCAGACCAAGGGACATATATAGACTGAAAGTAAAGGGATGGAAAAAGATATTCCATGCAAATGGAAGTCAAAAGAAAGCTGGAGTAGCAATACTCATATCAGACACATTAGACTTTAAAGTAAAGACTATTACAAGAGACAAGGAAGGACACTACAGAATGATCAAGGGATCCACCCAAGAAGAACATAGAACAACTGTAAATATCTATGCACCCAACATAGGAGCACCTCAATACATAAGGCAAATGCTAACAGCCATAAAAGGGGAAATCGACAGTAACAGAATAATAGGACGAGACTTGAACACCCCACTTACATCAATGGACAGATCATCCAAGCAGAAAATAAATAAGGACATGCAACCTTTACATGACACATTAGGCCATCTCGACTTAATGAATATTTATAGGACATTCCATCCCAAAACGACAGAATACACTTTCTTCTCAAGTGCACATGGAAAATTTTCTAGGAGAGATCACATCTTGGGTCACAAATCAAGCCTCAGTAAATTCCAAAAAATTGAAATCGTATCAAGCATTTTCTCTGACCACAATGACATGAGACTACATATCAATTACAGGAAAAAAACTGGAAAAAATACAAACACATGGTGACTAAACAATATGCTATTAAACAACCAAGAAATCACTCAAGAAATCAAAGAGGAAATCAAAAAATACCTAGAAACAAATGACAATGAAAACACAACAACCCAAAATCTATGGGATGCAGCAAAAGCAGTTCTAAGAGGGAAGTTGATAGCAATACAGTCCTAGCTCAAGAAACAAGAAAAATATCAAATAAACAACCTAACCTTAACACCTAAAACAATTACAGAAAGAAGAAAAAAACCCCAAAGTGAGCAGAAGGAAAGAAATCAGAAAGATCATATCAGAAATAAATGCAAAAGAAATGAAGGAAACAACATCAAAGATCAATAAAACTAAAAGCTGGTTCTTTGAGAAGATAACAAAATTGATAAACCATTAGCCAGTCTCATCAGGAAAAAAAGGGCGAAGATTCAACATAGTTTTAGAAGTTTGAGCCACAGCAATCAGAGAAGACAAAGAAATAAATGGAATCCAAATTGGAAAAGAAGAAGTCAAATTGTCACTCTTTGCAGATGACATGATATTATATATAGAAAACCCTAAAGATGCTACCAGAAAACTGCTAGCACTGATAGATGAATTTAGTAAAGTAGCAGGATACAAAATTAATGCACAGAAATCTCTTGCATTCCTATACACTAACAACGAAAGAGCAGAAAGAGAAATTAAGGAAACTCTCCCATTTACCATTGCAACCAAAAGAAGAAAATACCTAGGAGTAAATCTGCCTAAGGAGGCAAAAGATCTGTATGCAGAAAACTTTAAGACACTGATAAAAGAAATCAAAGACGACACAAACAGATGGAGGGACATACCATGTTCTTGGATTGGAAGAATCAATATTGTGAAAATGACTATCTTACCCAAAACAATTTGCAGATTCAACGCAATCCCGATCAAATTACCAACGGCATTTTTCACAGAACTAGAACAAGAAATCTTACGATTTGTAGGGAAACACAAAAGACCCCGAATAGCCAAAGCAATCTTGAGAAGGAAAGACGGAGTTGGTGGAATTAGGCTTCCTGACTTCAAACTATACTACAAGGCCACCATGATCAAGACAGTATGGTACTGGCACAAAAATAGAAAGTGAGATCAATAGAACAGAATAAAGAACTCAGAGGTAAACCCAAGCATATATGGGCAGCTTATCTTTGACAAAGGAGGCACGAATATACAATGGAAAAAAGACAGCCTCTTCAATAAGTGGTGCTGGGAAAATTGGACAGCAACATGTAAAAGAATGAACTTAGAACACTTCCTAACACCATACACAAAAATAAACTCCAAATGGATTAAAGACCTACATGGAAGGCCAGACACTATCAAACTCCTCGAGGAAAACATAGGCAGAACACTCTATGACATCCATCAAAGCAAGATCCTTTCTGACCCACCTCCTAGAATCATGGAAATAAAATCAAGAATAAACAAATGGGACCTCATAAAACTTAAAAGCTTTTGCACAGTGAAAGAAACCATAAACAAGACTAAAAGGCAACCCTCAGAATGGGAAAGAATAGTTGCCTATGAAACAACAGACAAAGGATTAACCTCCAAAATATACAAGCAGCTCATGCAGCTTCATACCAAAAAAGCAAATAACCCAATCCACAAATGGGCGGAAGACCTAAATAGACATTTCTCCAAAGAAGACAAACAGATGGCCAACAAACACATGAAAAGATGCTCAACATCACTAATCATTAGAGAAATGCAAGTCAAAGCCACAATGAGGTGTCACCTCACGCCGATCAGAATGGCCATCATCACAAAATCTGGAAACAACAAATGTTGGAGAGGGTGTGGAGAAAAGGGAACTCTCCTGCACTATTGGTGGGATTGTAAGCTGGTACAACCACTATGGAAAACAATTCGGAGGTTCTTTAAAAAACTACAACTAGAACTACCATATGATCCAGTAATCCCACTACTGAGCATATACCCAAAGAAAACCATAATCCCAAAAGAAACATGTACCATAATGTTTATTGCAGCACTATTTACAATAGCCAGGATATGGAAGCAACCTAAATGCCCATCAACAAATGAATGGATAAAGAAGATGTGGCATATATATACAATGGAATATTACTCAGCTATAAAAAGGGATGAGATGGAGCTCTATGTAATGAGGTGGATAGACCTAGAGTCTGTCATACAGAGTGAAGTCAGTCCGAAAGAGAAAGACAAATATTGTATGCTAACTCACATATACGGAATCTAAAAATGGTACTGATGATCTCAGGGACAAGAACAAGGACGCAGGTGCAGAGAATGGACTGGAGAACTCGAGGCTTGGGAGGGGCCGGGAGGTGAAGGGGAAGCTGAGACGAAGCAAGAGAGTAGCACAGACATATATATATTACCAAGTGTAAAGTAGATAACCAGTGGGAAGCTGTTGTATAACAAAGGGAGTTCAACTCGAGGATGGAAGATGCCTTAGAGGACTGGGACAGGGAGGGTGGGGGGGACTCGAGGGAGGGTGGGTGGGGAGTCAAGGGAGGGAGGGAATACGGGGATATGTGTATAAAAACAGATGATTGAACTTGGTGTACCCCCCAAAAATAATAAATACATAAATAAAATTTAAAAACAAAAAAGAAAAGATGACTAGCTACAAATTTCAATATAAATTATTAAATAAACAAAGAAAGTGAAGTGACAGATAAGGTGGTCACGATAGGCTTCGTAAGAGCAGGAAGGATTAAAACATAGACATGCATGAACCCACTGAAATAAAGGAGTTGTACAGGTTTGGAGCAACTAGGAACAGACTTGTAAGTAAAGAAAAGCAAGTCTGAGGACTGACTCCACCTGACTTCAAAACTTACTATAAAGCTGCAGTGATCAAGACAGGATGATATTCATAAAAGAATAACAAAATAAATGTATGAAACAGAATACAGAGCCTAGAAATACTTACACAAACATAGACAATTAATCTTTGACAAAGGCAGCAAAGGACAGTAGAACAAGGATAGTCTTTTCAACAAATGATGCTGGAATAATTGGACATCCACACGCGAAAAAAAAATGAATCTAGACACAGACTTTACACCTTCCACAAACAGTAACTCAAATGGATCACACTGAAATGCAAAACCACAGAACTCCCAGAAGATAACACAGAAGAAAATCTAGGTGACAAGTATGATGAGGATATTTTAAATACAACACCAAAGTACAATCCAGGAAAGAAATAATTGGTAAACTGGACTTCATGACAATTCAAAACTTCTGCTCTGCAAAAGACAATGTCAAGAGAAAGGAAAGACAAGCCACAGGTTATGAGAAAATACCTGCAAAAGGCAGATCTGATAAAGGACTATCATTCAACATTTACAAAGAATTCTTAAAACAGCAATAAGAAAATGGAGAGTCTAATTTTTAAAAATGGGCAAAAGGTCTTAACAGACACCTCACTAAAGAAGATATACACACGGCAAGGAAACATATGAAAAGGTGTTCAATATCACATGTCATTAGGGAATTGAGATTTTTTTATAAATTTATTTATTTATTTGTTCTTGGCTGCATTGGGTCTTCGTTGCTGCGAGGGCTTTCTCTAGCTGTAGCAAGGGTGGGCTACTCTTTGTTGTGGTGCACAGGCTTCTTATTTCAGTGGCTTCTCTTGTTGCTGAGCACTGGCCCTAGGTGCTTCAGTACTTGCGGCACATGGGCTCAGTAGTTGTGGCTGGCGGGCTCTAGAGTGCAGGCTCAGTGGTTGTGGCACATGGGCTTAGTTGCCCCGTGGCATGTGGGATCTTCCTGGACCAGGGATCAAACCCATGTCCCTTGCATTGGCAGGCAGACTCTTAACCACTGTGCCACCAGGGCAGTCCCAGGAATTGAGAATTACAACAATGAGATACCACCACACACCTTTTAGGATGGCCAAAATCCAAAACACTGACAACAGCAAATACTGGAGAGGATGCAAAGCAACGCAAATTCATACACTACTAGTGGGAATGCAAAATGATGCAGCCACTTTGGAAAACAGTCTGGCAGTTTCCTACAAAACTAAACATACTCATCTCACACAATCCAGGAATCACTGTTCTTGGCATGTACTCAAATGCTGACATCTATGTCCACATGAAAACCTGAACACGGAAACTTACGGGAACTTTATTTATAACTGCCAAAACTTGGACGCATTCAAGATGTCCTTTAGAAAGTGAATGGATAAATACACTGTGGTATAAACAGACAATGGAATATTATTCAGTGCTAAAAATGAGTTACCAATTCATGAAAAGACATGGAAGAAACTTAAACACATACTACTAAGTGAAAGAAGCCAGTCTGAAAGGGCGGCCTGCACACTGGATGATCCCTCCCAACCACCTGAATTCTGGAAAAGGCAAAACCATGGAGACATAAAAAAATCAGTCGTTGACAGTATTGCAGGGAGGCAGAACACAGAGGGTTTTTAGGGTAGTGAAAACACCCTGTATGATACTACAATGGTGGATACATATCATTATATATTCATCTAAACACACAGAATGTGTAATACCAGGAATAACCCCTCATGTGAACTATGAACTCTGGAGGATAAAGATGTGTCCATGTACCTAAATAGACATTTCTCCAAAGGAGATATTCGGATGGCCAACAGGCACATGAAAAGATGCTCAATATCACTAATTATTAGAGAAATGCCAATCAAAAATACAATGAGGTAGCACCTCACAACAGTCAGAATGGCCATCATTAAAAAGTCGACAGGGCTTCCCTGGTGGCGCAGTGGTTAAGAACCCACCTGCCAATGCAGGGGACACGGGTTCAATCCCTGGTCCGGGAAGATCCTACATGCCGCAGAGCAACTGAGCCCGTGCTCCCCAACTACTGAGTCCGCACCCTGCAACTACTGAAGCCTGCCATCCTAGAGCCTGAGCTCCGCAGCAAGAGAAGCCACTGCACTGAGAAGCCTGCGCACCACAACGAAGAGCAGCCCCTGCTCATCACAACTAGAGAAAGCCCGGGCCCAGCAACAAAGACCCAATGCGGCCAATAAATAAATAAATAAATAAATAAATAAATAAATAAATTTTAAAAACGGTGATCTTCAAGGTTTAAAAAAAAAGAGAAAAAGGCTACAAATAAGAAATGCTGGAGAGGGCCTGGAGAAAAGGGAACCCTCCTACACTGGAGGTAGGAATGTAAATTGGTGCAGCTATTTTAGAAAACAGTATGGAGGTTTCTTAAAAAAACTCAAAATAGAGTTGCCATGTGACCCAGCAATCCCAGTCTGGGGCCTCTATCCAGAAAAAACTGCAATTTGAAAAGATACACGCACCCCAATGTTCACAGCAGCACTATCTACAGTAGCCAAGACATGCGAGCAACCTAATGTCCATCTACAGAGGAGCACATAAAGATCTGCTACATGTATACAATAGAATACTTACGGGGCCATGATAAAGAATGAAATAATGCCATTGGAAGCAACATGGATGGACCTGGAGATTATCATACTAAGGGAAATAAGTCAGGAAGAGGAAGATAAACACCATATGACGTTACTTACGTGTGGCATCTAAAATAGGATACAAATGAACCTATTTACAAAACAGAGACAGACTCATAGACATAGAAAACAAATTTGTGGTTAGCAAAGGGGAAAGTGGGTGGGGAAGAGATAAATTAGGAGTTTGGGATTAGCAGATACAAACTACTATATATGAAATAGATAAACAACAAGGTCTTACTGTATAACACAGGGAACCATATTCAATCTCCTGTAATAGAGTGGGAAGACAAGGGGTAGGGAAATCAAAGGAGGAAATCTAAAGGCCTCAAGGAATGTTGTAAAAGTATAAAGGAAGTCCTAATCCTACACTTGTTCATTGATCCTGAGTTCATAATGATATAATGTTAATTAATATTTTATTTACATATTAATGAAGGGGGCGGAGTCAAGATGACAGCCTGGGAAGACGCAGAGATCACATCTCCCCACAAATAGATCAGTTGCCAGATGCCAGCGGGGGACCTGAGACCCAAGCAGACTGCGGGAACCCCGCAGCAACCAGGTAGGACCTGGGGCAAGTCAGGGGGGCAGGGAAGGGGAAGCCACACTGGACCAGCGCCCCTGGGGGGTGGCTGGGGGAGGTCTGGAGGGACCGTTGAGGGCTGGGGAGATCAGGAAACTGCAACTGGGTTTCTCCCACCCAGGAGGCCAGGAGGCCTGCTGAGCTCCCCAGCTGGAGGGCCTGCTGGGCCCCCCAGCAGGGTCATCCACCCTCCAAGGTCCCCGCTGGGCTGCCTGGGTCCTGGGGGTGTGTGAAGGAGGGAGGAGGAGTGAGGAGGTGGAGAGGTGGACAGGTGGGGTGGGGGCCTTGAGATTGGGGGATGGGGAGGCGAGAGGGCACTTTGCCTGCCCTCTTGGCCAGGGAGGCCACCTGGGCTCCCAGGCTTGGTCCTTTACTCTCCAGGCCCCCCTCCGGCACGAGGATCCTGGGGGTGTGGGGGGGTGGCGAGGCAGACAGTGGGGGTGGGAAGGGATCTCTCCAGGTCAGAAGAATATGGGAGGCACCGCTGGGTATTTCTTCTGGGCGGGTCCTCCACCTTCCAAGGCTCCTCCAGGCCGTTGATCCTAGAAGTACAGGAGGGAAGCGGTGGGGGGAAAAGAAGAGCGACAGAAGAGGGGAGGGATGCTCTGGGATCAGAGGATCAGGGGAGGAGTGGAAGGCATTTCCGCTGCCCACTGGCCCAAGAAGCCTGCTGGGCTCCTGAGTCTGGTCCCTCGGTCTCTCTGGCTGAGTGGGTCGTACAAGCCTGGGAGGGAGGTAGGAGAGGAGAAGAGGAAGAGAGGCAGACAGCAGTGGGGGGGGAGGGACCTTGCAGGACCAGAGGATCAGGGGTAGACACTGCGGGAAATCTCCCTACCCACTTGGCACCGGGAGGCCTGTTGTGCCCCCAGGCCTGGTCTTCAGTCCTCCAGGGGCCCCTCTTGGTCTCACTGGTCCTAGGGGTGTAGAAGGAAAGCAGGGAAGAAGAGCAGAGGCAGGCAGGGGAGGGGGCCTTCTGGGATTGGAGGATCAAGGGAGGCGGAGAAGGTATTTCCCCTGCCTACTAGCTCTGGGAAGCCTGCTAGGCTCACAGACCTGGTCTTTCACACTCCAGGCCCCCCCCAGCTGCTTGGGAACTAGGAGAGTGGGGGGTGGGGGAGAGGAAGAGAGGCAGACAGGAACCTTAGGAGACTGGGAGATCTGGGGATGTGCCGCAGGCGTTACCCTAGCCCAGTTGGCCCTGAGAAGCCTGTTGGGCATCAGAGTCTGGTCTCCTGCCTTTCAGTGCCCCCTGCAGCTGTGAGGGTCCTGGGGGAATAGAAGAGAGGGGGTGAGGAAGAAGAGAACCCAAGGGGGAGCGACCCTCCAAGATTGGAGAACTAGGGGAGGTGCCTAGCATTTCTCCCACCAACTCGGGCCCAGGGAGCCCACTGGGTACCTTGACCTGGTCCTTTGCCCGCAGGACCAGAGGCATTCCTGGGCCCCTCTGCCTCATTGGGCCTAAGCCCCATTCCCCACCACCCCCAAGGCCTTTTCGCAGTGTAGGCCCTGCCCACTGCTGAAATCACCCCCCCGCCCCGCCATCCCTTGTCTAAGACCCACCCCCACAGCCAAGGCCTTTTCTGGCTTTTTGTTTTCTTTTTTTTTCTTTCCACCTCCTCACTTAGGCGATTGCAGTTGTTTTACCTTCCAGCTGTTGCTCCATTGTTTTTTAAATTTTTCTAACACATCTGTTAGTTTCCTATTACCGTATTTTTTATCTTGCTATTGCTCTGCTCTTCTCCTACCTTTTTTTTAAATTGTTTTCATTTTCCTGCTCCACATGGCTTGTGGGATCTTGATTCACAAGCCCAGGGTCAGGTCTGAGCTCCTGAGGTGGGAGCTCTGAGTCCAAAACATTGGACTAGCAGGGAAACCCAGTTTGCAGGGAATATTCATCTGAGTGAGGTCTCCCAGAGGTTCTCAACTCAACACGAAGACCCAGCTATACTCAACAGCCTACAAACTCCAGTGCTTGAAACCTCAGACCAAACACCCAGTGGGAGAGGAACACAATCCCACCCATCCAAAGTGGGGGAAAAATGAGATGACAAAAAAATATGTCACAGATGAAGGAACAAGGTGAAAATACACAAGACCAAATAAATGAAGAGGAAATAGGAAAATTGCCTGAAAAAGCATTCAGAGTAATGATAGTAAAGATGATCCAAAATCTCGATAACAAAATAGAGAAAATACAAGAAACAGTTAATAAGGACTCAGAAGAACTAAAGAACAAACAAACAGTAATAGATAACAAAATAACCGAAATTACAAATACTCTAGATGCTACAAACAGCAGAATAACTGAGGCAGAAGAATGAACAAGTGAGTTGCAAGATAGAATGGGGGAAATAACTGCCACAGAGCAGGAAAAAGAAAAAAGAATAAAAAGAATGGAAGACAGTCTCAGAGACCTTGGTGACAACATTAAGCCCACCAACATTCGAATCATAGGCATCCCAGAAGAAAAACAACGAAAGGGTCTGAGAAAATATTTGAAGAGGTTATAGTGGAAAACTTCCCCAACATGGGAAAGGAAATAATTCATCAAGTCCAAGAAGTGCAGAGAGTCCCATCTAGAATAAACCCAAGGAGAAATACACTGAGGCACATATTAACCAAACTAATGAAAATTAAACACAAAGAAAACATATTAAAAGCAGCAAGAGAAAAGCAACAAATAACGCAAAAGGATAACAGCTTATGTTTCTGCAGAAACTCTGCAGGCCAGAAGGGAGTGGCAGGATATATTGAAAGTCCTGAGAGAGAAAAACCTACAGGCAAGCATACTCTACCCAGCAAGAATCTCATTCAGATTCCATGGAGAAATCAAAAGCTTTACAGACAAGCAACAGCTAAGAGAATTCAGCACCACCAAACCAGCCTTACAACAATTGCTAAAGGAACTTTTCGAAGCAGGAAATACAAGAGAAGGAACAGATCTACAAAAACAAACCCAAAACAATGAACAAAATGGTAATAGGAACATACATGTCAATCATCACATGAATTGTACATGGATTAAATGCTCCAACCAAAAGACATAAACTGGCTGAATGGATACAAAAACAAGACCCTTACATATGCTGCCTACAAGAAACCCACTTCAGACCAAGGGACATATATAGACTGAAAGTAAAGGGATGGAAAAAGATATTCCATGCAAATGGAAGTCAAAAGAAAGCTGGAGTAGCAATACTCATATCAGACACATTAGACTTTAAAGTAAAGACTATTACAAGAGACAAGGAAGGACACTACAGAATGATCAAGGGATCCACCCAAGAAGAACATAGAACAACTGTAAATATCTATGCACCCAACATAGGAGCACCTCAATACATAAGGCAAATGCTAACAGCCATAAAAGGGGAAATCGACAGTAACAGAATAATAGGACGAGACTTGAACACCCCACTTACATCAATGGACAGATCATCCAAGCAGAAAATAAATAAGGACATGCAACCTTTACATGACACATTAGGCCATCTCGACTTAATGAATATTTATAGGACATTCCATCCCAAAACGACAGAATACACTTTCTTCTCAAGTGCACATGGAAAATTTTCTAGGAGAGATCACATCTTGGGTCACAAATCAAGCCTCAGTAAATTCCAAAAAATTGAAATCGTATCAAGCATTTTCTCTGACCACAATGACATGAGACTACATATCAATTACAGGAAAAAAACTGGAAAAAATACAAACACATGGTGACTAAACAATATGCTATTAAACAACCAAGAAATCACTCAAGAAATCAAAGAGGAAATCAAAAAATACCTAGAAACAAATGACAATGAAAACACAACAACCCAAAATCTATGGGATGCAGCAAAAGCAGTTCTAAGAGGGAAGTTGATAGCAATACAGTCCTAGCTCAAGAAACAAGAAAAATATCAAATAAACAACCTAACCTTAACACCTAAAACAATTACAGAAAGAAGAAAAAAACCCCAAAGTGAGCAGAAGGAAAGAAATCAGAAAGATCATATCAGAAATAAATGCAAAAGAAATGAAGGAAACAACATCAAAGATCAATAAAACTAAAAGCTGGTTCTTTGAGAAGATAACAAAATTGATAAACCATTAGCCAGTCTCATCAGGAAAAAAAGGGCGAAGATTCAACATAGTTTTAGAAGTTTGAGCCACAGCAATCAGAGAAGACAAAGAAATAAATGGAATCCAAATTGGAAAAGAAGAAGTCAAATTGTCACTCTTTGCAGATGACATGATATTATATATAGAAAACCCTAAAGATGCTACCAGAAAACTGCTAGCACTGATAGATGAATTTAGTAAAGTAGCAGGATACAAAATTAATGCACAGAAATCTCTTGCATTCCTATACACTAACAACGAAAGAGCAGAAAGAGAAATTAAGGAAACTCTCCCATTTACCATTGCAACCAAAAGAAGAAAATACCTAGGAGTAAATCTGCCTAAGGAGGCAAAAGATCTGTATGCAGAAAACTTTAAGACACTGATAAAAGAAATCAAAGACGACACAAACAGATGGAGGGACATACCATGTTCTTGGATTGGAAGAATCAATATTGTGAAAATGACTATCTTACCCAAAACAATTTGCAGATTCAACGCAATCCCGATCAAATTACCAACGGCATTTTTCACAGAACTAGAACAAGAAATCTTACGATTTGTAGGGAAACACAAAAGACCCCGAATAGCCAAAGCAATCTTGAGAAGGAAAGACGGAGTTGGTGGAATTAGGCTTCCTGACTTCAAACTATACTACAAGGCCACCATGATCAAGACAGTATGGTACTGGCACAAAAATAGAAAGTGAGATCAATAGAACAGAATAAAGAACTCAGAGGTAAACCCAAGCATATATGGGCAGCTTATCTTTGACAAAGGAGGCACGAATATACAATGGAAAAAAGACAGCCTCTTCAATAAGTGGTGCTGGGAAAATTGGACAGCAACATGTAAAAGAATGAACTTAGAACACTTCCTAACACCATACACAAAAAGAAACTCCAAATGGATTAAAGACCTACATGGAAGGCCAGACACTATCAAACTCCTCGAGGAAAACATAGGCAGAACACTCTATGACATCCATCAAAGCAAGATCCTTTCTGACCCACCTCCTAGAATCATGGAAATAAAATCAAGAATAAACAAATGGGACCTCATAAAACTTAAAAGCTTTTGCACAGTGAAAGAAACCATAAACAAGACTAAAAGGCAACCCTCAGAATGGGAAAGAATAGTTGCCTATGAAACAACAGACAAAGGATTAACCTCCAAAATATACAAGCAGCTCATGCAGCTTCATACCAAAAAAGCAAATAACCCAATCCACAAATGGGCGGAAGACCTAAATAGACATTTCTCCAAAGAAGACAAACAGATGGCCAACAAACACATGAAAAGATGCTCAACATCACTAATCATTAGAGAAATGCAAGTCAAAGCCACAATGAGGTGTCACCTCACGCCGATCAGAATGGCCATCATCACAAAATCTGGAAACAACAAATGTTGGAGAGGGTGTGGAGAAAAGGGAACTCTCCTGCACTATTGGTGGGATTGTAAGCTGGTACAACCACTATGGAAAACAATTCGGAGGTTCTTTAAAAAACTACAACTAGAACTACCATATGATCCAGTAATCCCACTACTGAGCATATACCCAAAGAAAACCATAATCCCAAAAGAAACATGTACCATAATGTTTATTGCAGCACTATTTACAATAGCCAGGATATGGAAGCAACCTAAATGCCCATCAACAAATGAATGGATAAAGAAGATGTGGCATATATATACAATGGAATATTACTCAGCTATAAAAAGGGATGAGATGGAGCTCTATGTAATGAGGTGGATAGACCTAGAGTCTGTCATACAGAGTGAAGTCAGTCCGAAAGAGAAAGACAAATATTGTATGCTAACTCACATATACGGAATCTAAAAATGGTACTGATGATCTCAGGGACAAGAACAAGGACGCAGGTGCAGAGAATGGACTGGAGAACTCGAGGCTTGGGAGGGGCCGGGAGGTGAAGGGGAAGCTGAGACGAAGCAAGAGAGTAGCACAGACATATATATATTACCAAGTGTAAAGTAGATAACCAGTGGGAAGCTGTTGTATAACAAAGGGAGTTCAACTCGAGGATGGAAGATGCCTTAGAGGACTGGGACAGGGAGGGTGGGGGGGACTCGAGGGAGGGTGGGTGGGGAGTCAAGGGAGGGAGGGAATACGGGGATATGTGTATAAAAACAGATGATTGAACTTGGTGTACCCCCCAAAAATAATAAATACATAAATAAAATTTAAAAACAAAAAAGAAAAGATGACTAGCTACAAATTTCAATATAAATTATTAAATAAACAAAGAAAGTGAAGTGACTGATAAGGTGGTCACGATAGGCTTCGTAAGAGCAGGAAGGATTAAAACATAGACATGCATGAACCCACTGAAATAAAGGAGTTGTACAGGTTTGGAGCAACTAGGAACAGACTTGTAAGTAAAGAAAAGCAAGTCTGAGGACTGACTCCACCTGACTTCAAAACTTACTATAAAGCTGCAGTGATCAAGACAGGATGATATTCATAAAAGAATAACAAAATAAATGTATGAAACAGAATACAGAGCCTAGAAATACTTACACAAACATAGACAATTAATCTTTGACAAAGGCAGCAAAGGACAGTAGAACAAGGATAGTCTTTTCAACAAATGATGCTGGAATAATTGGACATCCACACGCGAAAAAAAAATGAATCTAGACACAGACTTTACACCTTCCACAAACAGTAACTCAAATGGATCACACTGAAATGCAAAACCACAGAACTCCCAGAAGATAACACAGAAGAAAATCTAGGTGACAAGTATGATGAGGATATTTCAAATACAACACCAAAGTACAATCCAGGAAAGAAATAATTGGTAAACTGGACTTCATGACAATTCAAAACTTCTGCTCTGCAAAAGACAATGTCAAGAGAAAGGAAAGACAAGCCACAGGTTATGAGAAAATACCTGCAAAAGGCAGATCTGATAAAGGACTATCATTCAACATTTACAAAGAATTCTTAAAACAGCAATAAGAAAATGGAGAGTCTAATTTTTAAAAATGGGCAAAAGGTCTTAACAGACACCTCACTAAAGAAGATATACACACGGCAAGGAAACATATGAAAAGGTGTTCAATATCACATGTCATTAGGGAATTGAGATTTTTTTATAAATTTATTTATTTATTTGTTCTTGGCTGCATTGGGTCTTCGTTGCTGCGAGGGCTTTCTCTAGCTGTAGCAAGGGTGGGCTACTCTTTGTTGTGGTGCACAGGCTTCTTATTTCAGTGGCTTCTCTTGTTGCTGAGCACTGGCCCTAGGTGCTTCAGTACTTGCGGCACATGGGCTCAGTAGTTGTGGCTGGCGGGCTCTAGAGTGCAGGCTCAGTGGTTGTGGCACATGGGCTTAGTTGCCCCGTGGCATGTGGGATCTTCCTGGACCAGGGATCAAACCCATGTCCCTTGCATTGGCAGGCAGACTCTTAACCACTGTGCCACCAGGGAAGTCCCAGGAATTGAGAATTACAACAATGAGATACCACCACACACCTTTTAGGATGGCCAAAATCCAAAACACTGACAACAGCAAATACTGGAGAGGATGCAAAGCAACGCAAATTCATACACTACTAGTGGGAATGCAAAATGATGCAGCCACTTTGGAAAACAGTCTGGCAGTTTCCTACAAAACTAAACATACTCATCTCACACAATCCAGGAATCACTGTTCTTGGCATGTACTCAAATGCTGACATCTATGTCCACATGAAAACCTGAACACGGAAACTTACGGGAACTTTATTTATAACTGCCAAAACTTGGACGCATTCAAGATGTCCTTTAGAAAGTGAATGGATAAATACACTGTGGTATAAACAGACAATGGAATATTATTCAGTGCTAAAAATGAGTTACCAATTCATGAAAAGACATGGAAGAAACTTAAACACATACTACTAAGTGAAAGAAGCCAGTCTGAAAGGGCGGCCTGCACACTGGATGATCCCTCCCAACCACCTGAATTCTGGAAAAGGCAAAACCATGGAGACATAAAAAAATCAGTCGTTGACAGTATTGCAGGGAGGCAGAACACAGAGGGTTTTTAGGGTAGTGAAAACACCCTGTATGATACTACAATGGTGGATACATATCATTATATATTCATCTAAACACACAGAATGTGTAATACCAGGAATAACCCCTCATGTGAACTATGAACTCTGGAGGATAAAGATGTGTCCATGTACCTAAATAGACATTTCTCCAAAGGAGATATTCGGATGGCCAACAGGCACATGAAAAGATGCTCAATATCACTAATTATTAGAGAAATGCCAATCAAAAATACAATGAGGTAGCACCTCACAACAGTCAGAATGGCCATCATTAAAAAGTCGACAGGGCTTCCCTGGTGGCGCAGTGGTTAAGAACCCACCTGCCAATGCAGGGGACACGGGTTCAATCCCTGGTCCGGGAAGATCCTACATGCCGCAGAGCAACTGAGCCCGTGCTCCCCAACTACTGAGTCCGCACCCTGCAACTACTGAAGCCTGCCAGCCTAGAGCCTGAGCTCCGCAGCAAGAGAAGCCACTGCACTGAGAAGCCTGCGCACCACAACGAAGAGCAGCCCCTGCTCATCACAACTAGAGAAAGCCCGGGCCCAGCAACAAAGACCCAATGCGGCCAATAAATAAATAAATAAATAAATAAATAAATAAATAAATTTTAAAAACGGTGATCTTCAAGGTTTAAAAAAAAAGAGAAAAAGGCTACAAATAAGAAATGCTGGAGAGGGCCTGGAGAAAAGGGAACCCTCA